>NC_133123.1:143617713-143918377 GCF_033568475.1 Henckelia pumila | reverse complement strand
CTTCTCTGGAAATACTCTTTTATGTAACTGCCCTTCTTGTATAAGATTTGTATAGTACTAAAATATTTAGGTATTAATAAATATAATATTTTATATGTAGCGTGCGTTTGAATTAATCTTCGTCCCTTAAATGTGTATTTCGGAATTTATATGTACTGATCAAGTAGTTACATTTTCTCCAAGTTTATAAGCTTTTCATCCAAAGTTGGATTTATTCACTTCTCAAATCTGGTATATAATATATATATGAGTAACATTTTTGTGAGACGGGTCAATTGTACCTATATTTATAATAATAAGTAATATTTTTGACATAAATTGTAATATTTTTTAATGGATAACTCATATAAAAAATTCGTCTCATAAATATGATTCTTGAGATCGTCTCATAGAAGTTTTTGCCATAATATATATGAGAGATTATAATTATTTAAAACTAATAGTATTGAATGTTTTTATTTTTAGAACGTGGAGATCTAATTTCAATATTTTTAAATGAAATATGTTAAGATTAATTCGCGTATATTATGTGTTTTGGACGAAAGAAATTATGTATTAAAGTATTACATTTTATTATATTTGACTATCTAGTCTATATACTTTTTTCAATGTTTTGTTAATTTATTATGTTATTTTAGAAGGTCGCGATCATTTTCTAAATGATATTAGAATTGGAGCACTAGTCTCCACAATCGTTAATAGTTCTAAATGATATTAGAACTAGAATGACAGTCTTGGGCTCCGTTTGGTAACATTATTATTAATTAATGTATAATTTATCTTATCTAATCCTACGTTTTTTTCGCCGTATTATTTATCTTTCTATTAATTATTTATTTTATATCAATCAAATCATTAATTATTTATCTTACATCAATCAAATCATCGAATTTAAATTACTATATTACCTCTTATAAATAATATTATTCATATTTTATTTATTATTAAAAAGACAAAATAATAATTTTGTATTTTTATATAAATTTCAACCAATCAAATCAAATAAACTATAATCTATCAATCAAATCAATTACTATATTCACTATCATTTCTTATTTATTTTTTATTACATTACATTACTTATCTATATATTATTTATCCTATCATCCACACCAAACTGAGCCTTAAGGTGTAATTGAATCAAGTCGGAATGCGGAATGATAGTTTTAGGGGTGTAAATGAATCAAGTAGATTTGATAAATATTTGATCCCTAGTTAACTTATTGAATTCGAACATGTTTAATTTGAATTTTTTTTAGTCGAACTTGGATCAAAATTATTTTGTTTGATAGTTTGCGAGCTTTAACATTTTTATTAATATAATAAATATATATACAATTTGAACATTAATATTCGAGGAATAGTTCACGAACAGGTTCGAATATTTCGAGCTGAACGCGAACTGACAAAATATTTGAAATTTTTGAATGTCGAATTGAGGTCGAATATACTTAATTTGAGTCGAATTCAAGCTTTAATTGTTTGTTATTATTTAGCTCGATTCGGTTCGTTTAATCGCACCCCGGTCCATGACCATTACAATGCTATGAACATGATGGCTCAATTTTGAAAATGAAAGTTAAATTCAGCTCATAAAAGAAAATTTTGAGAGAACATTTATGAGCTGCAAAGCGTGAAATTCAGATGAATAGGACAGAAAACTATAATTTGAGTAAAGTTGAAATTCTAGCTCTACGATTATTTTGACATAAAAAAATAATATATTTTCATGGATAAAGTTGAGATAAGATTTGTGTAAGGACCCGATATTAATATATTAATTAATTTGTGTGTTAAAAATATGTATTTATAAATATCGGTTTATAGACGATATTAAAATGAATATGTTATTAATAGAGCACACATGAGTTGAAATAACTCGAACCGGGTCAAGTTTGAACCCCGAATGAATAAAATAAGACACACATTAAAGCAATACATATCTAATTAAATAGATATGGATATATATATTCAGACTGTTTCTCTCTCCTCACGCGTTCATCGTCATCCCCGTCTGTATCGTTTTCTTTTTCTTTCAAAATCTTTCCGTCGCTTGTAAGGGTCGTATCTCATTCGTTTTTGGCAGGATTTCAAAAGTAAATATAGTTCTGGAATCCTCTCGACGAGAGCTATCTTTCGGTACCTATATTTGTAGTGACCCTGCATGGAATCACCTACTAACTGGCAACTAATAGCATGCATTAAACTTAATACAGCAAAATACTTAACAGAGTAAAAACGTGCGGAAACTTAACCATAATTTACATATCAGCTTAGTAATATAATCCAGGCTTAAATCTGTAGTGATACAACCATATCGAAATTCTTAAAAGTAAACATTATACAGCTAATAAATCATGCTGTATAAAAACTTTCAAAGCTCCTGCTCCCTAGTCCTGCCTTGAACTACCAGTTCCGTCCATCCTGCGACCTGTCCCATGGAATAGGGTGTCCAAGATAACAACTAGGACGTGAGCGCTACGCCCAGTACATAGACATGAGTAAACATATGTATATAGTGCATGCAACATGATGACTGGTAAAAGATCATCTGAAAAGTCATGCTCAGAACCGGCGCCATATGAGTGCTGCCACCGCACGGATCAACCTCTGGGTGCAACCACACTCGTCTAGTACACCAGAGTAGACAGACATAAATGCCCCTGCCGTCGCGGTACTCTCAGTGACAGAATATCGAGTATAGAGCTGAGCGGCTCTATAATCAGGTATAACAAGGTATAGGCTCAACGTGTATATGCACATGACATATGAGTATAGAAGACGGTAAAGCATACATCATGCCATATAATAATGCCAAATAAATGCAACATATAAACATGTATACTCGCTGGCAATCTCAGTCAATGTGTACGTACCTCTAGGCTAGTTCAAGTATAATAGGATCCTAGATTCCAAGCCTATATTCAAAAGTTCACCGTATCACTACATAAATTCTATAAGCCTTAACTAAGCTAATAAGTACTCCCAAAACTTAAATAGATTCCCGGACCATACCTTCGTCCGTAGTTAGCCCTTTGGAGTCGCTAGTCCCGGATGACTATAACCACACCTTTGTTATTCCAGAACCTCTATTACAACCGATAGGGCCCTCAAGTGTATATCTCACACTATATAACTGAAGAAGGAAACTTGGGAATTCGTAATTGAAAATGAACTCCGAACGACCCTATTTATAGCCAGATTTCTCGGCCAGGATCGGAACTTCCGATTTCGGAATCGGAGCTTCCGATCCAGCTCATTGCGTGCATGTCTGCCACGCCAGGATCGGAACTTCCGATCTACGATCGGAGCTTCCGATCTGCTCTATGATCGACACTTGTCAAAACTCGCGACTGAGTCATCGATCATTTCTGGCAGCTGGGGATCGGAACTTCCGTTCCAGGATCGGAGCTTCCGTTCCGATCGGAGCTTACTATCCGGGATTGGAGCTTACTATCCGGGATCGGAGCTTACTATCCGGGATCGGAACTTACTATCCGGCCCAAAATTAAAAAGCTCAAATTTTACTTCTGAAGTCCAATAACACTCCGAAATTGGTTAAATACCAACCCTTAATCATGTTTAACATATTATTATCTTAAAATGGTATCTGGGTTACTACAATATTTCATATTTTTATTGAGATTTCCGGAAACCCGTCGCACCAGCCGCCGTCGTTCACTGCTGTTCGCCGTCGTCGATCTCCGTCGAAGTGTAGAGGGTTGTTGTTTCGGTTGATTAGACCTCTAATTCGAATATTTGAGGTAGATTTCGAGATTAGTGTTTCGAATTTTGGGAATTTTGATTCAATCGACTTCCGATAATTAATATTTGATTTATTATTGGTTGTAGGTATTATATCGGACTCGATTGGAGGTATTGGCTATTTTTCAGAAATTATTCTAGCATTATTTCGAAATTTCAGATTATTGTAGTTGGGGATTTTTGACTTTTAGGATTATTGCAATTACTATTTAAATGTTTCACTTTGTTAGAATTGTCTTATAGTAATTTAGGATTTAGTAACTAATTATGGACAATTTCAGATTATTTATATTTAGGTAATTCGACTTTTAGAGTCGTATATTCGATATTTGGTCATTAATAGGATGTTTTAATATTAAATATGAATTTTAGGATTTATGAGCAATTTTTCTGGAATTACAGATTCTGAAAATTTGGGATTGGAATATCCGAGAAATATTTGGGATAATTTCTATGGTAAATTAAGAATTGGTTGAGGTACGTATGAGCTGTTTATATTACGACGCCTATAATGACATGTAATGATATTAAGTATTTTGTAATGAGTGCTAACGTGTTTTATGTGCTTATGTGGATTATTTGATTGCATTCACTCATTTTACTAATTTTTCATAGCACGTTGAGCCTTGACTCCTTTGATTGCTATTGATATTGATCTCTTGAGATGTATTGAGTCATCGATGGAGCGAGTGACATTATTTAGTGCACTCCTGAGTTAGCACGAGACCGAGCGGGTAGCAACCGTTCTCTCGATGCTACGTACGACACTCCTGATGACAGCATGAGGCTGGACGGGTCGCTCCTGTCACCCTCTGATGCTACGTGTATGGATTAGCAGTGATGATTCGAGGTCTGCTGCGTTCCTGGCACGGGTGGCCACTGAGTTTATTGTGATACGATTATTTGGACTCCTTTTGGTATCCCTTATTTCATTGATACCTGTCACGCATTACATTGCATTTCATTGCATTGTACTTGATTTTATTCATGTCAGTTATATTTGTCATAATTTTTATAGTTCGTCGTACTGGGGTCCGACCCTTGTTTTCTTTTTATGCTGTGGTTGTTTGTGATTCCATAGCAGGTTATCCAGGGGGATTTGACGCATCTGGTGGAGCGTCATCTAGTGGTACCCAGTGAGGCGAGCGTGGAGTCGAGTTCCCAGATATATGTATATATATCAGTTTAGCGAGTTTTATATTTGCCGGGGTGATGCCCTGTGTATCTGTATAAATAGTTTTGGACCTTGTTTTGAATTGTTATTTGTGTGATCGAGCCTTGCCGGCTCTGCATGTGTTTAGTCCTGGCCAGTGCGGCTATAGGTTTGTAAATTGGAGTTGTGACTCTATTTTCGAGTATATATTGCTGGTTGTGTTGTACAGGTTTTTGGGATGTCCTATTTACGAATAGGTCATGCCGAAATTTCTGTAGGCCCAAACGCAAATTTTTAACTCGTTTTCGCTGTTTACATTAATTAATCCTGGTTATTTGATCATTAAATATTAAATCAGGATACGCGCCCTTTCCTTTGGTATCAGAGTGTATACTGGGATATGCTCGAACTAGAGTCTAGGACACTCGAGTTTAGACACTAACAAAATGGTTGCGTATGTGTGTGACTACTTGTTCTTACGTGACTTACTTGTGGTGTTTATTTTTGAACGTATTTGTTAGAACCAGTAGTTCTTGGCTTTAGAATTAGTTTATGAATTCTATTAGAACTCTGAGTTCCTATCATAGTTTTCTGTTTGTTAAGATATTTTTGCCTATATTTAAATCCTTGTGTCTTGTAGAATGGCACCAGGAGGAAGAGGTAGAAAAGGGAAGGAAGTTGTAGAAGAGTCTGCAGCGGAAAATGTTAGAAATCTTGATGATATTGTCAGGGAAAGACGTGGTCGGCCAGCTGTTCAGCCTCCGAAAGATGTGGAATTAGAGGTGGAACAACAACCACGGGTAAATCCTGACAAAGAAAAAGTGATTCAGGCTGAGGCTGATCCAGTAGCCCAATTGACTGAGAAAATGGGAGGAATACGATTAATAATTTCTCAATTTCAGGAGTTGCGTCCGCAAAAGTTCTTTGGCAATGAAGGAAGTGAGAAAGCTGCTAGTTGGTTGAAAAGTCTCAACAATATGTTTAATGGATTAGAATATCCTGATGACATTCGACTGAAGTTAGTTCCTTTTCAGCTGAAAGACCGAGCGCAACTGTGGTGGAAAACGACAGCAGAAACACTTTCTGATTCTGGTGAAAAGATCACATGGTAAGTATTTTGTAAGCAGTTTGCACAAGAATATGCACCACCATCATACTACTCTGCTAAAGAAGATGAATTTAATCTGTTGGTGCAAGGCAATAAATCTATTGCTGAATATACTTCTCAGTTTTCTGCTCTTTTGCCTTATGTCCCACATGTTGCAAAGAATGATCGGTCAAAGCTTTCACATTTTCTGAAGGGGCTTACACGAACTATCCACACATTGATAACTACAGGAACTCTATCAACTTATATGAAAGCCGTAGAAAAGGCAAAAAAGATTGAAGGAAGTCTACTCAGGGGTGAACCACAATCAATCCCAGCAGCTAGTCCTCAAGGAGCTGGAAGTAGTTCACAGACACCAATGGGTTTACCTTTATATCAGCCTATTCAATCTTCTCAGCAAGCGAAAAGGCCTTGGTTTAAAGCTAAGGAGAAACCATTTAAAAAGAAACAGCAGTCTAGTTCATCGAGTTCCAGTGGTAGTCGTGCAGAAAGTTCAGTTGGATCGTCTGGTAGGGTGTACTGTGACAGATGTGGTGGTAAGCATTTGAGTGCACATTGTACAGGATTTCCAGGAACTTGTTATACTTGTGGGCAGGCTGGACATTCGTCTCGAGTATGTCCAAATGCTGGAAGACAGCAATTTCAGTCACAACAGTTTGGCCAGTTTCCTGGACGACCATCATTCAGACCATATGCTCCTGTACCACAGTTTGCTCCTACACAGCCTTATATTCCAGTAGAGTCCACTCAGCAGCCTAGGTATCCATCTCCTCAGAGTCAGCAGCGTTTTCCAGGTCCACAGCAGGCTCAAGTCCATGCTATGACTCAGGATCAGGCACAAGATGCACCTGGGGGAGTTATTGCAGGTATTTGTTATATTTTTGAGTATCCTGCACGTATCTTGATATACATAGGAGCATCTCATTCATTTTTATCTGTTACATTTGCTGATGAGCATGAGATTGCTTTTACTCTGTTATTTGATACTGTGTCTGTTGCTACTCCTGCTGGTGTTTTCTTGATGTCTAATGAGATAGTTTTGAATTGTGTGATTAGATTTGAGGATAAGATAATGATAACCAATCTAATCAAACTAGCTATGTCTGATTTTGACTGTATCTTGGGTATGGATACACTGATGAATTATAGAGCTACGGTTGATTGTTTCCATAGCATTGTGAGATTTAGACCGTATTATGGCAATAAGTGGAATTTTTATGGTAGTGATTCACAATCTCGCATTCCATTAGTATCGGCAATGGAAATGTTTAGATTATTGTCGATAGGAAATGAAGGATTTATGATTTATGCTCTAGATGCAACGAAGGAAGAGAAATTGAAAGTTTCAGATATTCCTGTCGTTAAGGATTTTCCTGATGTATTTCCTGATGAGATTCTGGGTTTTCCGCCTCAAAGGGAAATAGATCTTAGCATTGAATTAATGTCAGGGACAAGTCCTATTTTCCGAGCTCCATATCGATTAGCTCCAGCAGAATTGAAAGAACTCAAGACGCAATTGCAAGATTTGCTGGAAAAAGGTTATATTAGACCAAGTATATCACCTTGGGTTGCTCCAGTCTTGTTTGTGAAGAAGAAAGACGGAACGATGAGAATGTGCATCGATTATCGGCAATTGAATCAGGCTACTGTGAAGAATAAGTATTCTTTGCCACGAATTGATGACTTGTTTGATCAGTTGCATGGTACATCTGTATATTCTAAAATTGATCTTCGTTCCGGATATCATCAACTTAGAGTTCGAGAGGAAGATGTTTCCAAGACAGCATTTCGAACGCGTTACGGACATTATGAATTCTTAGTTGTGCCTTTCGGGTTGACTAATGCTCAAGCGATTTTTATGGATTTAATGAATCGTGTGTTTCGGGAGTTTATAGATCGATTTGTTATCGTTTTCATTGATGACATTTTGATTTATTCTAAGTCAAGGAAGGAGCATAAAGAACATTTAACATTAGTTCTTCAGACACTCAGAACATCACAATTATATGCTAAGTTTTCGAAGTGTGAATTTTGGCTGGACAGAGTATTATTTCTAGGACATGTGATATCAGCACAAGGGGTATCTGTCGATCCTAGTAAAATTGAAGCTGTTCTTAATTGGTTCAGACCAACCAATGTCTCTGAGATTCGTAGCTTTTTGGGTTTGGCCGGATATTATAGGCGTTTCATCAAGGGATTTTTTGAAATAGCTAGGCCTATGACTATATTGACGCAAAAAGATCGACGTTTTGTGTGGACTGAGGAATGTGAAGCTAGTTTTCAGATTTTGAAAGAGAAATTGACTACGGCTCCAGTACTAGCATTACCTTCAGGCTCAGGTGGATTTGTTGTCTGTACAGATGCTTCTTTGAATGGACTGGGTTGTGTTTTGATGCAAAATGGACGCGTGATTGCGTATGCATCTCGTCAATTGAAATCACATGAGACTCGTTATCCAGTTCATGATTTATAATTGGCTGCCATTGTGCATGCATTGAAAATATGGCATCATTATCTGTACGGTGAACAGTTTGTGATTTATTCCGATCATAAGAGTCTGAAATATTTATTCACACAGTCTGATTTGAATATGATACAACGTCGATGGTTGGAATTACTTAAGGATTTTGACTGTGATATTCAATACCAGCCAGGAAACGTGAATCAAGTTGCAGATGCTTTGAGCAGAAAAGTTCATACTAAGATGTTGGCATCTTTAACTATTTCTAAAGTTCATGAGCATTTGAGAACTTCAGGATGGACTTATCGAGCTAAAGGTAATCATTTCATAGTTTCATCTATTCAAGTTGAACCACTAATAATTTCAAAAATCAAAGCAGCACAAAAGACTGATCCATATATTCATCATTTGAAAGAATTAACTCCAGCTGGTCAGTCAGGGAAATTTCTTGTTGCTTCTGATGGATGTTTGCATTATAATGGTAGACTTGTGATTCCGAATTTTATAGATTTGAAAGACAATATACTACGAGAAGCTCATTGTAGTCGACATAGTGTACATCCTGGAATTAGAAAGATGTATCATATCTTGAAAGGCCATTACTGGTGGGAAGGTATGAAGAATGATATTTCTGATTTTGTGGCTAAGTGTTTGACGTGTCAACAAGTTAAAGCTGAAAGAATGAGACCAGGTGGTATGTTACTTAGTCTTGAAGTACCACAGTGAAATTGGGAACACATTATTATGGATTTCGTGACACACCTACCTCGATCTAATCGTGGTTGTGATGCCATTTGGGTTATTGTGGATAGATTGTCTAAATCTGCCCATTTTATTCCATATGATCGTACTTGGACATATACGAAAATGGCGAAAATGTACATTGATCAGATAGTGCGATTGCATGGTGTGCCAGTTACTATAGTATCAGACCGTGATCCCAGATTTACTTCTAAGTTTTGGTCTAGTTTGCAATCAGCTTTGGGTTCTAAATTGGCCATGAGTACTGCCTATCATCCACAGATAGATGGTCAATCTGAAAGGACTATTCAGACACTTGAAGATTTATTACGAGCTGTTGTGATGGATTTTAGTGGTGGTTGGCAAGAATTTTTAGCTCTGGTGGAATTCTCTTACAATAATAGTTATCAAGTATCTATCGGGATGGCACCATTTGAAGCCTTGTATGGCAGAAAATGTAGATCTCCGATCTGTTGGGAAGAAGTAGGAGAACGACAGTTGTCAGGACCAGAGTTTATTCAAGAGATGAAAGAAAAAGTTGAACTGATCAGGAAAAGAATGAAAGCAGCCCAGGATCGTCAAGACAGCTATGCTAATAACAGACGTAGACCTTTAGAATTTCAGGTTGGCGATTTTGTTTTCTTGAAAGTATCACCATTTCGTGGTACTATGAGATTTGGGCGTAAAGGGAAATTAGCTCCTCGTTATATTGGTCCATACGAGATTGTTGAGAAGATTGGTATTTTGGCGTATCGTTTGAACTTGCCGCAGAGTTTGTCTGCGATACATGATGTATTTCACGTATCTATGCTGCGGAAGTATGAACCAGATCCTTCTCATATCTTGAGGGCTGATGATGTGGAGTTGGATAGTTTACTAAGCTATGTTGAGTATCCAGTGCAGATTCTTGATCGTAAGAAAAAGCAACTTAGGAACAAAACGATTCCTTTGGTTATGGTAGAATGGAGTAGACATGGGAGAGAAGAAGCTACATGGGAATTGGAGTCTCGAATGCGTCAAGAATGTCCTCATTTGTTTGACAATGTGGTGACTTATGTCATGTACTCTGATTTTCCTATGTACTATCAGTGGTAGATGCTTGACCACTATGTATATAAGTTTGATGTGTGTTTGATTTCGAGGACGAAATCTTCTTTTTAGAGGGGGAGAAATGTAAGGACCCGATATTAATATATTAGTTAATTTGTGTGTTAAAAATATGTATTTATAAATATCGGTTTATAGACGATATTAAAATGAATATGTTATTAATAGAGCACACATGAGTTAAAATAACTCGAACCGGGTCAAGTTTGAACCCCGAATGAATAAAATAAGACACACATTAAAGCAATACATATCTAATTAAATAGATATGGATATATATATTCAGACTGTTTCTCTCTCCTCACGCGTTCATCGTCATCCCCGTCTGTATCGTTTTCTTTTTCTTTCAAAATCTTTCTGTCGCTTGTAAGGGTCGTATCTCATTCGTTTTTGGCCGGATTTCAAAAGTAAATATAGTTCTGGAATCCTCTCGACGAGAGCTATCTTTCGGTACCTATATTTCATATTTTTATTGAGATTTCCGGAAACCCGTCGCACCAGCCGCCGTCGTTCACCGCCGTTCGCCGTCGCCGATCGCCGCCGGAGTGTAGAGGGTTGTTGTTTCGGTTGATTAGACCTATAATTCGAATATTTGAGGTAGATTTCGAGATTAGTGTTTCGAATTTTGGGAATTTTGATTCAATCGACTTCCGATAATTAATATTTGATTTATTATTGGTTGTAGGTATTATATCGGACTCGATTGGAGGTATTGTCTATTTTTCAGAAATTATTCTAGCATTATTTCGAAATTTCAGATTATTGTAGTTGGGGATTTTTGACTTTTAGGATTATTGCAATCACTATTTAAATGTTTCACTGTGTTAGAATTGTCTTATAGTAATTTAGGATTTAGTAACTAATTATGGACAATTTCAGATTATTTATAGTTAGGTAATTCGACTTTTAGAGTCGTATATTCGATATTTGGTCATTAATAGGATGTTTTAATATTAAATATGAATTTTAGGATTTATGAGCAATTTTTCTGGAATTACAGATTCTGAAAATTTGGGATTGGAATATCCGAGAAATATTTGGGATAATTTCTATGGTAAATTAAGAATTGGTTGAGGTACTTATGAGCTGTTTATATTACGACGCCTATAATGACATGTAATGATATTAAGTATTTTGTAATGAGTGCTAACGTGTTTTATGTGCTTATGTGGATTATTTGATTGCATTCACTCATTTTACTAATTTTTCATAGCACGTTGAGCCTTGACTCCTTTGATTGCTATTGATATTGATCTCTTGAGATGTATTGAGTCATCGATAGAGCGAGTGACATTATTTAGTGCACTCCTGAGTTAGCACGAGACCGAGCGGGTAGCAACCGTGCTCTCGATGCTACGTACGACACTCCTGATGACAGCATGAGGCTGGACGGGTCGCTCCTGTCACCCTCCGATGCTACGTGTATGGATTAGCAGTGATGATTCGAGGTCTGCTGCGTTCCTGGCACGGGTGGCCACTGAGTTTATTGTGATACGATTATTTGGACTCCTTTTGGTATCCCTTATTTCATTGATACCTGTCACGCATTACATTGCATTTCATTGCATTGTACTTGATTTTATTCATGTCAGTTATATTTGTCATAATTTTTATAGTTCGTCGTACTGGGGTCCGACCCTTGTTTTCTTTTTATGCTGTGGTTGTTTGTGATTCCATAGCAGGTTATCCAGGGGGATTTGACGCATCTGGTGGAGCGTCATCTAGTGGTACCCAGTGAGGCGAGCGTGGAGTCGAGTTCCCAGATATATGTATATATATCAGTTTAGCGAGTTTTATATTTGCCGGGGTGATGCCCTGTGTATCTGTATAAATAGTTTTGGACCTTGTTTTGAATTGTTATTTGTGTGATCGAGCCTTGCCGGCTCTGCATGTGTTTAGTCCTGGCCAGTGCGGCTATAGGTTTGTAAATTGGAGTTGTGACTCTATTTTCGAGTATATATTGCTGGTTGTGTTGTACAGGTTTTTGGGATGTCCTATTTACGAATAGGTCATGCCGAAATTTCTGTAGGCCCAAACGCAAATTTTTAACTCGTTTTTGCTGTTTACATTAATTAATCCTGGTTGTTTGATCATTAAATATTAAATCAGAATACGGCCCTTTCAATTTGTCTCACAAATTGACATCATTTCATAATAATTTTGTGTCATAGACTCATAATAAAGGAAAAATATATAAATTTAATACCTGCCAATTAATTTTTATTTGTTCCCACAAATAAATATTTTTTTAGAATCAAATTATATTTTTTTAATGACTTAAGAATCGACTATTCTTCAATACAATACTATGGATAGGATTATTATCTTCATAGAAACTTCGATAAATTTATTGATGTTAAAAATATATATATCGGGCGGGCTGTCGCATTTGGATTCATCGAATTCCTTAATTAATTGAGCTTTTCCAATAGACTCAATAGATGTCATATGCTCTTAATTTATAACGAAACCGAGAATCATAGGAAACATCATTTCGTCCTCTTCCAATAGAATCATAGAAAATGATTTGATCTTCTAGTTATATATTTATATGCCGTCCAACACAGTGGATCGTTCTCGCTAAAATTATATCGCAAATTTGGACGATAAATGCAAGTATTAATTGGTGACATTTCCCAAAAAAAAAAAGACTTTTACTTAAAGAATGCAATTTTAACCAAGACCATGTGTTCTCCCTTCCATAAAACCAACTTTTTACACGCATAAACTTGCTCTAAAAAAATTAATGGATCAAAGAATCGAAGATGACCCGATCTTATTCAAGATCCAAACAGCTTGTTCTGATCTTAAAACCCTCCTCAAATCCTCTGCAAATATGGATTCAACTTACCAAAAAATGGATGAGAAATATGAGTCAATTCTAGAAGGCCTAAACATGGCCTCAAGAAGAGTAGCTCCACTCCAATCCCTCTCCATCGCCACCAAAGCACTCGACACCCGTATAAACCGAGCCATTTCTCCAGCCCTATCCCTCCTAGAGAGCTTCAAACTATCCGAAAGCCTCCAACAGAAACTTCTAGAAGTAGCCTCGAAACTGATCGCAGAGAAAGAACCCACAGAAAGACTAGAGAAACTGATCGAGTATGTGGACTGTGTCGATAAGTTAAACGAATCGATCCGCTCCATCAGCCAAGAAAGTGAGTCTGCCATTCAAAAACTTCAGGAAGTTGTTGAATTCTTGAGTAGGACTAAGGCCACGGATCATTACAGGACACTTCGGTTAAGGGAGACGTTGATCACCCTTAAGGCGCTATATGAAACTGAGGTGGATTCGATGAAGTTCGATGGTTTGCTAGACGAGGCATTGTTGAATTTGCAGGATGAGTGCGAGAGTTTGCTGCAGAAACTTAGGCATCAGAATTTTAGTGAAGGAGAAGGTGCCGATAAGAGCGAAATGGATCAGGTGAAGAATGGATTGGGGAGTGATTTGGAGATTGCGGTGCTCAGAAGAATTTGTGAGACTTTGGCTGCAAATGATTGCTTGGATATATGCATCGATATATTTGTAAAGGTTAGAGTAACTTTCTTTCTTGTTCATTTTCCTTTCACAACTTTCGCATGTTTGCAAATTAGAATTGGACGTTCTTATTCTTGCTTACTAGGTTGAGGGTGAATATTGAAGTTTCCATAAAAAGAACTTTTAAATCCTGGTATAGATAATAAATGACTGTTGCCTTGGATTATAATAAAATATTTTATCATAAAAATCCATTCTTAAACAGCCCTTTTTTCTGCTACGGTTGACAGGTAAGATATAGAAGGGCGGCCAAGGCATTAATGAGACTAAGCCCAGATTACCTAAGAACTTACTCACCAGAAGAAATTGATCAGATGGAATGGGAGTGTTTAGAAACAGCAATTGCTCTTTGGATCCATCACTTCGAACTTGCGGTCAAGGTAGTTTTCGTATCTGAGAAGAACCTCTGCAAAGATGCACTAGGAAACATCGTGGAAGGAATGGTATGGCCTGAATGCTTCATAAAGATTGCAGACAAAATCATGGCAGTCTTCTTCCGATTCGGAGAAGGTGTTGCAAGAAGTGACAAAGAACCCCAGAAGTTGTTTAAGCTATTAGACGTGTTTGATTCATTAGAAAAGCTCAAACCTCAATTCTCAGAGATTTTTGAAGGTGAATCTGGTGCAGATATATGCTCACGATTCAGAGAACTAGAAAAACTATTAGTTCATGCTTCAACAAGAGTTTTTTGGGAGTTTGGGCTTCAGATCGAAGGGAATAGTGATGGTTTACCTCCACCAAAAGATGGATCAGTTCCTAAACTTGTTAGGTATGCCATCAACTACCTCAAGAATCTAGCAACGGATAATTACAGTTTACCGATGGCTAAAGCACTCAAGACTGAGCAGTTGTGGAAAGTGGGCATACTATCAAATCCAGAAAACGATCAAGATTTGCTGAAAGATGCCATTTCTAATGTCATGGAGGCCATCCAACGAAACATCGAGTCCAAGAAATGCCGTTACAAGGACAAAGTACTTGCTCAAATATTTGCAATGAACACCTATTGGTATATCTACATGAGGACTCGAAATGTGGAGCTTGGGAAGCTATTAGGAGAGCCGTACATGAAGAAAAGATACCGACAAGTTGCTGAAGAATCGGCTTATTTGTATCAAAAGCAAGCTTGGGGTTCTTTGATCAAATTGATTGACATAGAAGAAATCAAGAAAATGAATCACAGGGATGGAATTGGAGCTTTAGTGAGGGGCAAAATGGAAGCTTTCCTGGTGGGATTTGATGAAATGTGTCAAAGGCACAGGAATACTTACAATATCGTTTCTGATGCTGATTTAAGGGATCAAATGAGGCAGGCTTCTGTCAGGCTAATAGTACCTGCTTACCGTGACTTTTTCGACACTTACTCCTCACTTCTGCTGCAGGTCAAGTCTTATCTTTCCCCCGATACAATACAAGGATTGCTGGTGCAAATTTTTGAAGATGGTGATCAAGGAATAGATGGAAAGTTTGAAATTCAATCGAGTAGGTCTGATCGAAAATTTTCGACGTCCTGAACTTAATAACAGTGATCTATAAATAGAATGGCTAAGCATATATTTAATTTCTATCGACCAGCTCTCGAGATATTGAATGTAGACATAGAGAATCTCTCGACGAGTAACATTTACATAAGCAACGATGAATAAGTACTATGTAATTCGTGTAAGGCACAAGGAAACTACAATATCTGGTTAGATGTGCGCAGACAGTGACAAGCCAACTCTAACCCCATGCGTTTGAGTTAACGGAATGCGTCTTACGATTACAATAAATAAATACGTTAGAATTTACCCTTTTTTTGGTCAGCTGGTAATTTCTGATTTAATTATTGATAAGTTTTCACCCTTAGATCGACTATTAAGACACTGCATGTACAAGTAATGTGAAATGATATCGAACTTATAGTATTGCAAATCAAGTTTTTACAATTATGTTTATAGATATGAGCGGTCTCATTAGGCATGTAAAATACATTTTTCTTACAGTTTTTTTATTGTTTTCAATCCAAATAATACCGAAACATATTTAATCGGCGTATTTTGTTCCTCATGAACATGTCTACTCGAAGTCTCGAACACACACAATGTGCACGGCGAAGGCTAATACAGCGGCTATAATTGTTCTTGCTGGAATATCGATGAGTCGTGGCACCAAACTTTGAAGAAGACTGGGCAGCAAAATTTTGACCAATAGCTAGCCACCACCATTTCTCGGCTTCAATAAAAGTTCCCCATATTATCTCACCAACGTATATTAAACGTCTACCAGTGCCTCTTTATTTAATTCAATCCATCCATTCATAAAAAGATGGGGAAAAAAACATCAATATAAACTAAACCAAGAAAACAAAATCAATTGGCACCCTTTTTTTCAACTTTTTCTATGGGATTGGTAGCTTTAGCCATGGTCAAGAAGAAAATGGAAGCTACGCCAATTCGATGTTCCGCTACAAAGGGATGAAAATACAAACACGATCTCTTCCAAACACAGCACCAAAAATTCCTTGTGTAGACAGAGGTTCATACGAATTCTATGTTCTTTTAGCATATACTCAGAAGTTAAGAAACAGAGGAAAAAATTGCTTTTGAACTTGATTTTTTTGTTGCAAGTTTTACATCACTTAGGGGTTTGTTTGTACATTACCTTCTTTTTTCTGGTTTTTTCATTTCTTTCTTTGGCTAAGATCTATGGGTATTTTGAATTGTTCAATCCATTTTTAGCTTCTGTTTATCTGAATAAGTTGTGTTAGCTGAATCTTTTAAAGTCAGTGGTAATTCATTATCACAATCAAGCAACTCCACCACACAAAAATATCGGTATTGTAAGGAATGATCTAACGACACAAGATGAAAGGTTGGTGGAATCAGCGCAAGGGCAACAAGTACAAATAAATTAAATAATCACCTTCTGTAGAAGTTATGCTTCATGCATCATCCTCTCGGTAGCGTAAAATGGCGTCTCGACCACTGGCACAAGAAAAAACAAACACTGCTTAAAGATCAGAATCGGCTACAGAAGATGAGATGATAAATTGAAATAAATGGATAAATTCTTTTTTAACTGCAAGTAGTAGTAGAATTCGAGCAAAGATCAAACAAGGATATAGACCAAGCGGTGCCTAGAGGATGTAACCACTCAAATTAAATAATTTAGCATATCTAATGAGTGGTTTTAATTGCAAGAGAGTAAGTTAAGTCGACCTATATTCTCAATTTCCAGGTCCACCACTGTATACGAAAAAGTGAGAGTCACTGACCTTTTAGCTTAACCAGGAAGGATTCTGTGACATTTAAATTATTCTTCATTCCTGCAATCAGCAAGAAGACTGGTGAATCTTCGCTTGAGTTCAAATAGACAAACACACAAATTTACGTGACTGGATTACGGATGCAAGTGAGTCCAGTTGCTCGTAAGCAACTCATGAGCGGCTTGGTCAAAACTTGACTAGAGCTTGATTTGACCGAGCTCGAGTTTTATTCAAGTATTAATTGTGTCTACTCAAGTAACTCGCGAACTACTCGAGTATACATACGTAATTTATCTATTTATTTAATTAGAATTATGTAATATAAATAATAAAATGACTCAATTTTACTTTTCGAGTTTTTCGAGTAACTCGATATGTACACGGGTTGAGCTCGAGCATGAAGTTGATTAGTTGATTGAGCTCGACTCAGTAGATGGCAGCCCTTGACTGGATTCGAATTGAGCAACAGGTCGATGAAATAGGTACTTGGGTGTTCAAGACACCATTTCTACCATGATGTTTAAGATATGCTGGACACTACTCAAGGCATATATATTAAATGTAAGGCAAAGCGTGATTTTTAGTTTCCTTCGCTAGGCCTGGGATAAAAGTATGCGTCCTTAACTACCAACCTTGAAGCGTTTCCTCCGCGAATCATCAGAGATAAACCGAGAGGCTTGTGACCCGTGTCCATATGCTTGATTTCTGTCATTTCTTGATCCTGTCACTGGCATCCATCTTCTATCTTCTACTTGGCTTCTTGAACTTTGGAAGAAGCCATTCTTGTCCCAAATTACTTCAAAATCAGCCCTCAGGCGTGATCCTTGCTGCATCACAAATAACTTATTCAATCCTCATTAAGTCGATGTATCTTAATCCTAAAATTGTTTAGTTGAGTATTATGACATATTTTACCGTTGAACGTGTCACCCAAAAAACTTTTGGTTTGATGGTGTTGAGGCAAGGGGAATTACATCAAATAAGTACAGCAGAGTTTGAAAATAACAGATGAAAATTGGAAGATAACAGTGTACCTTGACTAAGGAGCGGCCACATAAAACCTTTAAAGCATTATAAAACTCTGTGTGACCCTTGAACCGAACAGCAATCTTACAATTGAGGCCAGAGACTAGGTCACCATCATCTTCAACATCATCCTCAGCTCTATCATTGTCTTCAGCAACATCAAGATTCCTGTAGAAAGAATAGTTGAAGTCGTTGAAATACAGACATAATTTCAATTACATGAAAAAAATAACATAGCCATTCAAAGAGAAAAGTTTAACTATAGCAAATGTATGTCTTTCTGTATCTAACTGATTGTTTTGCCACATAGAACTTTACTTCCACAAATTTGACTCTTAAGGGAAATCATTGTGATCACACTAGATAAAATCTAAAAACAGATGAAATAATGTGATAGGAAAATTAAAACAATACATTTTGATGTTAGGCCTGCATACAGAATCCCATAAGCTTTTAGAGAATTGCAACAAAACGCCTGAGATTGAGTTAAACCTGCATTTCAAGTTATTAGTGCCTTCACCATTTCTTTAAACCCATTTGACACCAAACATTGGATTTGGGGTTGCGAATTTTCGAACTTCATAACAGATTTATTCATACGAGTAATTTCTTAAAACTAAAAAGTGTCAATAAAATCACATAGGTGAATCATTTCCACATACACCCTTGAGGTTTGACCCAAGTACAAAGCTCCTGAAGAATTTTTGGTTAAGCCATCCATCTACCCAAAAGATGAACAAAAATGTATTCACTATTTCATTTAGAACATGGTAGGGGTGTAATAATATCACATGACCTCGGAGAGGTTTCCTAGTTAGGGCCAATGCTATTAAACCTGATATAAACATAAACACATACACACCTTATCTTTCCAAATGCCGAAAGAAGTGTATGACTAACTAGCATTGAAGGTTTGGATGAAACTCGCGGCTCAGCAAACCACCTTGATGGCATGCCTCTCATTATGAGGGTATCGGGCTGTTGTCTCTCAGCCATTCGGTACCCTACCAGAAAACATGTGATACATCAAACATATCCAGAAACCAGAATTGATTATTGTGATCAGATAAATAAAAATGTCCAGAAAATATGAGGGGAGAAAACCAAAGCTGAAATAGAATAAAAATGCGATAATTACTTCAAAGCAACTAATCATGTAACCAGAACAGAACTACAGATAAACGTAACCTAGAAAAGAACTGCATAAACCAAAACCATCGTATCTCAAAATTAAGGAAAATTTATTTATTTCTCCAGGAATAGTCACGGAAAATTAACTAACATGAGATCTCAATAACTTAACTAAAAGCCCCAGTACAAACGCAAGCTGACTCTGCCCACTTCGTCAAAAAACAGATTCAGTGTAGCTGTAATTTAGCTAAAAGTCCCAGTACAATTAATTCCCAAGCATTCTCTTCACAAAGTAAGTTCTTTTCCATACAAATGCACGTTATACAGCAAATTCAAACTGAACAAAGTATTTCAAGTATAGGCATCAAACTTAAACTGACCCGAATGTCCGAAGGCAGCAACTTCCTCCCACTCTTTCTTCATCCCTTCAAAATCATCAGACAGAGGCAACACAACACTCAACTTAAACTTCACCCCCTCCAAATTTATTTCCATTCCATCCATCTTCTCCACAATGCCCTTTCTCCACTCCAGAAATTTGTCACCCACGTCATCTCCTTCACTCAAACCTCCAAAACCCCTCTTGGAAAAAGACCCAAAATCCAAAATAAATAAACTCCCACGAGCCACCGGATCTTCACGCTTCCTCTTTTTTAAATCCTTGTACTTGTGTATTTTTATGTCTTCTTCGGCCACGGAGATTGAGTGCGAGGTTTTGAAGTAATCGCTTAAGGAACGTTTAAGCTTCCACTCGTCGATAGGGTGCACGGATTTGTCGGCACGGTGGATTGTAAGATTGAGTTTGATGCGAGGGACTAAAGAGAGACCGGAATCAAGCTCAAAGGTCTCGGTTGGGATGACACAGTCGAGTGGTTTCCGGTGGCTCATTGCGGCGCGTGTCGGATTGCAGGGAATTTTTTTGTCTCAAGTTAAGGTGTTTGGAAATATTTATTTATTACAATATCTAAATATAACTCCAACATCTTAATATTTTTCTGTTTGAATTAATTATTCGGAAATAAAAACTAAAAATATTTAATTCATAATTATATTATTTTTTATAAAATATTAAAATTGCAAATAATCAAAAATAATTTGGATTCGAGCTCAGCTAAAAAAATTTCTAACATTCGAGTTCAACTCGAATTCGACAACTTCGAATACGAATCAAATATTTTTATAATCGGCTCAAGAAAAAATTCATAAATCGGTTCGATTTATTTACACTCTGACACATGTTGTACTGTCAAACCCTTTTTTTTTTCTTGTAACTGCAATGCCTCTCATTGAATACACATCCCTGACTTAGGTATCAAAAAATTGTGAAAAAAAAAACTCAAAGACACTTTTTAAAATCAATTTTAGATAATTTAAAACGATGATAAGTCGAGTAAAGATATGCAACATTTTAAACGCAGACCGATATAAGTCATGTAAAGTGTTTTACAATATCCTAATTCCTAACACATATCTTATTAAGGTAGATATCATTTATCTTTGATCTAAATATAGTTATCTCACCTCTTGAAAATTTTCTTCCAAATCATACTTCAAGGGTTATATACCTTAATATATCCTATTAATAATGTGTGGATTATATGAAGTGTTGCCTTTAATATTTGGTTGAAAATGTATTGTATATTTTTTTAGAATTTTTTTATTAAATTTATGTTATAAATGTGCCAGTTCAAAATAAAATATAAAAAATACATCACAAATATAATTGAATGATCAATATAACCAATTTAACAAGCCCGGTAGTGTTAGGATATAGGTGGAGACATATATGAACTAGGTTTGGGCAAATCTTAAGTTTTCCGAAGTTACAATAAATGAGTGTTTAAGATAATATTTAGGAAATATATATGAGTTTTTTGTGAAGGAAAAACTCTAAAGTGCTTCCTAAAAACAATATCAAATACTATAATTTTAGTATAGATCTACTAAACACGGGTCACGACCTAATTTCATCCCTAAGTATAAAAATCACATTACTGAGTTTATTGGAGCAAACTAATAAATCTAAAAAATTTTAAAATATACAAACAAAGAGTAAGTTTGGATACACGATTATTTTGCTTTAAAAAATATTTTTAAATTGACATTTAAAAGTATTTTTTTAATTAAAAACTATAATAATTTTGTGTTTGAATAAAAAAAATTTAAAGCACTTTTTTAAGTTAAATTATTAGAAAAACACTTGAAAAAGATATAAAAATGTTATTTTTAAAATTCTTATTTTAGTTTAATTAAATAATTTTAAAACCACTATAAATTTATCCAAACACATGAAAAACAATAAAAACACTTTTTATTTTTTTAAAAAAAAACATTTTTTCACTTCTATCTTCTCCTTCCAAATACACTCAAAAGTTCAGGTAAAGACCTAGACCTAAGCATTGCTCCATTTACACGTTATGAATATGAATTAATTAATAACATTCTTGTTGGGTTGAAATGTTGAATGAATAAAAAAACATTAATATTAATATTAATACCGATTTATTATATGGATAAATGATTTAAAAATTCCTACCAACCCTTCAAACTTTATCTTAACTCCCTAACCACAATTTTCTTTATTTCAACTCCCTAGTGGTCCCCATTTTTGAATTAAATATTATTAAGCAACTAATCCTTAGTACGTGGCATTGTTAACCTATCGAACCAGTCCCGGCCATGCAAGACTATCAGTTACGCAAGGTTTCCAGCCGATATACTCTGAATTAGGGTTCAACATGCTTTCGTTTGATGAAATAAATTTAAATACCTCTTTGACCAAAATGTCGTCGGATCATACCTGCCGAGTTTTACGAAGTGCTCCTCACACTCCAACCACGTAGTCGCAACAGATGGTTTCTGCACAAGATCCTTCAACGACACCCAGCACAGCCTTAATTCGTTTTCTACCTTAAGGCGTATGGTATATAAATTTAATTATAAAATATGAGCATGAAAGAATAAGAGGCTTTAAAAAAATTATTCAGGCATGATATTATTACATAAACCAACTCCTTTGAAGAGGAGAAGGCAACTTGTTTAGCTACTCATAGTAGCCTTGTTCTTGTAATACATAAAGAAAACTTAATACAATAGAGAGAAAAATATTACAACAATTTATTTGTAAGAAAACTGAAGGAAATGATCGATTTCTTCAGCTTCCTTGAACGCTTGTATTTATAGCTGAGGTTGTAGCGACCCTTCCCGGATCCGCTACCTAATCAGAGTTAAGAGCATAATTAAACATGCATTTATTAAATCGCTGCGGAAGACTTAAATAAAAATAGACCGGCAGAATACAACCGGTTAAATAAATTCGATTTATACAACCAAATCGAATAAATAGCCTAAAGGCAAAACCTACAGCTAATCCTGCTGTCTTCACTGATCACTGGCTACTCCAAGCTCCTGGTGCTCCACCCTGCACCTACACCTGCTCCGTCGAATGGGGTGTCCAGATACACAAAAAGACTGGACGTGAGCTCTAAGCTCAATACGAAATCACTGGGTAAAACATACAAATATGATGCATGCAAATGATAGGGTATCCATATCTGGGATAACTGTATATAACTGCTCAGTAATGGCACCTAGGATATGAGTGGTACAACCCGGGGAGCAAACCCTGTGTACACTGCTCATTCCTACAGGACGTGGACCGTGTCTCTCAGATGCTAACTACCCATGATCCGTCAGTCACTGAGCACTAGACATCAACCGTCCAGACAGGGCTGAGCGACCCTACGTGGCTCATCTCACAAGATGGACAGACACAATATAATATGCACATGCTGCATAATAAATGACATACAAAATGCAACATATAAGCATGCAAAACCCGCTGGCAATCTCAGTCTGTACTTGCGTACCTTACTACAGGCAGTTCCTAGCAGTCCTACTCTAGGTTCCAAGCCTATCATCAACTCTACAATGCAAATATCCATGCATCATTATTTAAGCTCTAAAAACTTTAACTAAGCTATTGCATACTCCTAAATAATTTAAGGAGACCATAGCTATACCTGCATCCGTCGTCAGCCCACTGATAACGACTATCCTGCAACTAGGGGTACACCCCTGCTGCAGCTCCATAGCCTCGAGCACTGCTCCGCTACACGAGCACTGCTCCGCTACACGAGCACTGCTCCGCTACTATGTCAGACACTTTCTGACTATACTAAAATATGTTCCTTACTCCAACTCTAAAATAAGAGTACCCAAAGCCCAAAATAGAGCTACTAGGGCGAAGGAGAGGAATTCGGAATTTGGCAAGAAATGAGGAGCTCGGACCCTATATTTATAGACGTCGATCGGAAGTTCTGTTCTCTGACCGGAAGCTCCGAACATGTAGATCGGAAGCTCCGTTCCTCCGATCGGAAGCTCCGATGCCACGTGTCAATCTCAACCACATGCAACCACACACCTGTCAACGACAGTCGATCGGGAGCTCCAATTGCTGATCGGAAGTTCCGATCTCCATGCTTCCGATATGGTTCCGATTTGGTTCCGATGTCACCAAGATCAGAAGCTCCGATCCTGGATCGGTGGTTCCGATCCCACTCAAGTCTTGGGGTCTTTCAAGCCATTTTCGAGTGTCCTGGATCCATTTATGAACTCCGTTAACCCTTTTTAAAATTTTCTTAATCATGTTTTACTTAATTTAAACATGATTACACGATTAATATATTCACAAATCGCTAATTCTGGATACGGGTTACTACATTCTCCCCCCCTTAAAAGATTTCGTCCTCGAAATCTAGGGTAAAACCTCGAGAACGTACAAGAAGACCTTGCTCGAGTGTCTGGTCGAAATATCCTCCGACACACTCAGATTCCCGTTGAATTCTCTGCAAGCTCCATTAATGCTGAACCGCATTAACATTTTCCCAGCTGAAAATTTCTGCTCTACTGGTCGACAATCGAACTTCCCTTGCGCTAGCGTATCGTAACACCGACACTTCTTTCACTCGGACCACGATCTTCCTAACCACGAAGGATACAATACCCGCTTGATCAAGATCATCGTCTCAAAGGAAATCTTATACTGACGAAGACCAAGTCATAACCTGACCGATTTTACTGCATTCGTCGAATCACTAATCAAAACTAACCATCTAATGGTTCCAAAAGTTCTCGGTGCTCAACACCTCTAGTTAGGAAAACACTAATCCCAACATTGTGCTGACACAACAAAGCTCAAATTTCTCCCCAAGAGAATCTAGTTGACACAAGTCTATACTTCAACGTAACTGCTCACAATGTTCCCTAGACTGGTTACCGTCCCCACTCTCCCTGAAACACAACCGGCTTTCCAAGGAATACTGGGAACTTAAACCGTCATGTCTAGTACATTCTGCTGTCCACGTTTCTTAGTATAACCTCAACATTGTGCCCTGATGATAACTATCATCACTTGAAATTCATGACGCTACATCATCTCCTAGCCATTGGCCTACGAAGTCACGCATACATTGCAATAAAAGTCATTATGCCTCTGATGATTTACATCATCTCGATCATAGGTTATTCACCTCATGAATTTAATCGATAAACGTTCTCCTAATAGTTATACATACTCGCAATCACTGTACACACATCAAGACTAAGGCAAGCTCCCACCAATATGCTCGACTGGGACATTCCATAGTGCACAGACATATGAAAACGCTTCCTATTCCGTCTCGAAACTCGATAGTCATTGCACCTGGTATAACTCAACTCAGAGTCTCTGATAATACCATCAGTTCATACCAACCTCCAAAGGTTGAACATACTGATCCTGGAACTAAATCTCAACGGATTTTCAATAGTCAAATCGCTCCCTTTCCTAACGCATCAGTCTCGGCACTGAACGATCTAACTCGTCGATTCCCTAGTTAATCCTGGGAAATACTTGTGCTCGAAGTAACTTGTCACACAATGCGTCTCTGATTGTCATTTGTTGCTAACGCGCAATATTCTTGACAAAACAATCCGCATAGATGTGACTCACTGATTCGAAAGAACAAAGTTGTTTCATCGCTATCTTGCGAAATCTTCGACCCCAGAGGCAAACCTCGTTGCTACTAAGTCGATCCTTGACTATCTCAGTCACATATCGCACATCACTCGCTGGAAGATTAGTGACACAACCTGCTGGATCTCGAGAATTTAGACCCCAGCTAATGTCATACCTCACGATTAGAAAACTAAAATTTTTTGCTAATGTCCATTAGCATTTCTAACTACTCGTCGGATCCTACCACAACGGTACACATAGATGCCCGCACTTAACCGAAATGTCCGGTCAACAATCTTCACTATTATTGTTCAATGGAACACTCTCACATGAAACAATAACATGATCCTTTCCTGACCTATTGCTATCACTAAGCAATTGATTGAATCAATATCAGCTTCTTTCTTAACAAGAATTCACTATACTGGAAACTACCAACTCACTTGCTTGTCTCCACTGTCAAGTTAGCACCTAACTTGATCATACAAGTCCACTTGCAATCGTTCCCGATTACAGCAATCCCAGAAGATTCATCTCTTGGCGATCATTGAGACTAAATAACATCAAATCTCCGATTTCTCTGAGATGGTATTCAGTACTCATCCCATACGCATTTATTCGACAAAATACTATCATAAGTATTTCTTAATTGCTACATCCTGATCATCCCTGATTGGCTCAACCAATCGAATTTGTCGATCTACTTAAGCTCACACTTATCAGATCAGACCACCACTGATCATCCAACTTACATGGCTCGGTCAATAACCATGACTTAGCTGCCACAAGGAACCATTTTCAAACAGTGTCAGATCACAGTACATAAGTAGTCTACTTGGCACAAGTCCTGCGCCTTTTCAACACTACTAACCGCTGCTTCGTATTCTAAACTTAATCATCCTAACTCTGACAGAGTTACCCAATGACCACTAGTAGTCACTAGCACAGATCCCGTGCCACCTTAGCACTACTAATCTTTGTCTTGTTCACCCAAGGCAAACATCAAGATAGGCTAAGCCCATTTCCATCCCATGGAAAATTCTACGCTCAACCTCTGAAAATATCAGACGGTACTTAGCGCAACCACTGGACTCACTATCCTTACCTTGTTCATACAGAATGAACATCACGGCTCGTCAAGTCCAAGAAAAATAACTAAAGAATCCCAAAGATTTCCACAATATTCGGACACTCTCCTGATCATATCCCTTGTTAAGATTGTGCAACAGTTCAAGACTAAGGTATCTTACCTCAATAACCCACCTGGACAACCACCAAGGTTTCACGGTCATAGGTCATGCTTCTCTCACATCTTAAATAGTCATGTACAATCTTCAACATCTGATATAATCCCTCGCAGATAAAGTCATTCATCATGGAGTAGTCCTCACATTCGAGTCTAAGTCTTAAAAAAATATTCCATCCAGTATCTTGGATAATTCCTATCACAAGAAAATTCTAACCACAACTCTGATGACAACCCCTAGTCATCGTTGGTAGAAATCCGTCCACTTACTAGATCCACATGTCTAGCAGTAACCCAAAGGTTAATACCTATCTGCTCAGAGTACACGCTTGTCAAGAAAATCCCTCCATGACTGGTTCCCATAGCAGAACACTCAAACTATAGCTCTGGCACTCCAGATGATATCAAACCATCGATATCAAACCTGATATCTAATCCAAGGTCATACCTCATCGTGACTGTCACCAAATCCCTAGACTGAGTAGCCTTCCCACCGCCATCTCCTGAAGAACCAAGGCTCCCAGATAATCTCTGAAGTACAAGGACTCCCAGAGTAACACTGGCATAGGGTCCCGCCCCGTCACGTCTGGTCATGGTCATAGTCCACAACTCTCGGCATATACTGGACCTGGTATCCCTGATGAAAACCCATCATCACAAGCCTCAACCTAGCAAAGGTCAGACAGCCTACTATTCTAAGGAGACAACTTAGAATAAAGCCCAAATGTTCTAAACCGAACAATACCCTTAATGCCTCTAGATGAGTCCACTCATCGCTGGCACTAACATAGTCCACTGACTAACTAGGTCAATCCTAGGAAAACGCCTAGACTAACCGCAAGTTAAACAGTCACAGTTGGCCCACTCAAATCCCATGAGTTACCACAGTTTGAATACTAATCAACTAAAACAATGCCAATCCCAGCAAAATTACTCGCAATCATTCACGAATTGCTGGATAAATAAAACATGTATCATTGTTTTCATTTATGTACAATTTCTCAATTACAATCCCATGTAATACATACAGTATTCAAAATACAATGAAATGTACAATCAAACTCGAAATGATACAACCAAAGTATGATGATTCATTACAACTGAAATACTGTTTACAACTACATCAATACAGTATTTAAATCATCGTACTAGTCTTCGTTTCTTGAGCATGAAGCTTCTAATCGACACACGCATCGATACAAGCATACTCCCGACCAAGTCTCTCTACATGTCCTCCTACGAAGAACTCCAGAGAAATGGCTCGTGATAGCAAATCAGCTATGCTCTGCGTCAGTGCATGTCAGTCGACCCCTCCTGCTCACGATCTACCATCAGCGTTCTTCTTGTATTCATATCATGCTTTTGAACATTAAGTTTCCCGTGTGCCTACCGAACGTATCGATATCAGCATACCGGAAAAACCATGTTCTGCATGAGGTTAAAGACCTCACTCTCGAAACCTGTCATGCTTTAGGCACTCGAGACATTCTTTGGTGAAGGTCTATCTGACAATCTCTCCAACTACTAGTGGAGAATCTTCAGAGTAGTGTCTTCATGGTATGGACTGTACAGATGCAAGCATCAAGTGCGTCCCATCCCATGCTCTGCCACTGCCTCTGGCATCCGGTACTTGATCCAAAACTAGGATCCATATGAGTAAAAATCTTGAAAACTCGGACACGATCCATCACTCCTGTCCGCACTTGCTGGAATCCCATAAGCCAAATCTTCAGAAATCCTGCCGATGATGATAATCTCTGGGTAAACTAATTGTCGCATCATCACCTCTTCCAAGGTCTCATCCATCCTATAAGGATAACCCAAATTCTTATTACTATATCCCAAGTCTCTTGCATGCATATGCTCTGATACCAATAAATGTAGCGACCCTACCCGGATCCTCTACCTAATCAGAGTTAAGAGCATAATTAAACATGCATTAATTAAATCGCTGCGGAAGACTTAAATAAAAATAGACCTGCAGAATACAACTGGTTAAATAAATTCGATTTATAAAACCAAATCGAATAAATAGCCTAAAGGCAAAACCTACAGCTAATCCTGATGTCTTCACTGATCACTGGCTACTCCAAGCTCCTGGTGCTCCACCCTGCACCTACACTTGCCCCGTCAAATGAGGTGTCCAGATACACAAAAAGACTGGACGTGAGCTCTAAGCTCAATACGAAAGCACTGGGTAAAACATATAAATATGATGCATGCAAATGATAGGGTATCCATATCTAGGATAACTGTATATAACTGCTCAGTAATGGCGCCTAGGATATGAGTGGTACAACCCGGGGAGCAAACCCTGCGTACACTGCTCATTCCTATAGGACGTGGACCGTGTCCCCCAGATGCTAACTACCCATGACCCATCAGTCACTGAGCACTAGACATCAACCGTCCAGACAGGGCTGAGCGACCCTACGTGGCTCATCTCACAAGATGGACAGGCACAATATGATATGCACATGCTGCATAATAAATGACATACAAAATGCAACATATAAGCATGCAAAACCCGCTGGCAATCTCAGTCTGTACTTGCGTACCTTACTACAGGCAGTTCCTAGCAGTCCCACTCTAGGTTCCAAGTCTATCATCAACTCTACAATGCAAATATCCATGCATAATTATTTAAGCTCTAAAAGCCTTAACTAAGCTATTGCATACTCCTAAATAATTTAAGGAGACCATAGCTATACCTGCGTCCGTCGTCAGCCCACTGATGGCGACTATCCCGCAACTAGGGGTACACCCCTGCTGCAGCTCCACAGCCTCGAGCACTGCTCCGCTACACGAGCACTGCTCCGCTACTATGTCAGACACTTTTTGACTATACTAAAATATGTTCCTTACTCCAACTCTAAAATAAGAGTACCCAAAGCCCAAAATAGAGCTACTAGGGCGAAGGAGGGGAATTCGAAATTTGGCAAGAAATGAGGAGCTCGGACCCTATATTTATTGACGTCGATCGGAAGTTTCGTTCCCTGACTGGAAGCTCCGAACATGTAGATCGGAAGCTCCGTTCCTCCGATCGGAAGCTCTGATGCCACGTGTCAATCTCAACCACATGCAACCACACACCTGTCACCGACAGTCGATCGGAAGCTCCGATTGCTGATCGGAAGTTCCGATCTCCATGCTTCCGATATGGTTCCGATGTCACCAAGATCGGAAGCTCCGATCCTGGATCGGTGGTTCCGATCCCACTCGAGTCTTGGGGTCTTCCAAGACATTTTCGAGTGTCCTGGATCCATTTATGAACTCCGTTAACCCTTTTTAAAATTTCCTTAATCATGTTTTACTTAATTTAAACATGATTACACGATTAATATATTCATAAATCGCTAATTCTGGATACGGGTTACTACAGAGATTTCACTCGTTTCATCGAGAAACTTCAGGGAATCTTACAGCTATCTTTTATTTCTTTATGTCATTATTGATGGCATTTTTTACTAGTGGAGGAGGCAGTTGTCTTGTATTTTTTATGTCATTATTGATGACATCTTTTACTAGTGGAGGAATCACATGTCTGCCACTTTCTTTTGGCTTTATTCTCCTCACAGGTCTGCTTTATTATTGTCGGGGCATCTTTTGCTTTTGAAGTAGGCCCTTGTGAAAACACATCTTTGGTGGTCCTTGTCCACCTTTACTTGTCTCGAAAAAAAATTTTCGATATGTTCGGGGTATGAAGTTTTTTCCAAATTCTGGCTCCTTCTGGTTGGGACACTCTGGGCAGATGTTCTCTGACCATCTTCCGATATGAGCCATGTTACAAAATTTTTGGCGAGTCTCTTTACTCCTCGACAGCTTGTTGTTTCATAAAAAATTTCTCTTCTTTTCGAAGAGTTCTTCCGCAAAAGCCGTAGTTTTTCCTGTCATTGTGTTTAATAGGAATGATCCGTTCACAGAATTCTGATAAAATTTGAACGAAAACTTGACCTTGTCCATCTCGGTGAGACAAACCCAAATACCCCATGCCCTTCTGGTTGAGATTTCATTTTCTCCAAAAGTGGATACTAATGGTATTTTCTCAGGAATAGGGTCCTTAATGAATCTTTGATTATTCATGTCAGGTCTCCTTAGCTTGATGAAATGAAAGGGTTCGTGTGATCCTTTCCCTGTTGGTTCTGGAGCTGCACTAAAGAAATATAATTCAAGCACATCTCCTCTGGACAAATGGTCGTTATTTGCCCATGTTTCTTGGACTGTTTCCTGAATCCATTTAGGTAACTGTGATATCTCCGGGAAGCTTGGTGACGTTGTATAAACTGAGGCCAAGGCTCCAAATTCATACCAAAGCTTTACATCCTTAGGATTGACATTGTTTTTTAGCCATACCCTTGGATATATCCCTGCAACATCAACCCTGCAAGTGTTAGGGTTAATTTCACTTCTTGTACTTAATTTCTCACACCTCTGTTGATAAACCTGAAATGGAGAAATAATAGTTGGATTAGTATCGATCTTAGATTTACCCTTGTCAGTGTTGGGCCTAAGATTGATCTCTTCCTCTTTTACCCCAGAGGCGGAGGGTTGACTTGATGAGGAATCCTCATCAATTGTTGCTTCATCTAGATCATCAAAAGCTGGTGATAGATTAACATTTGTTTCTTGAGTTTTAGCTTCCTCGACATTTTGTTTTCCAACCGGTGGTTGTATTTCTTGTTTTTGTAAAACTGATGGTTTTAGCATATCTTGTTTATGAGAAACCAATGGTTTCTCTATGGCCTTCACAATTGGCCCTTGAATAGCAGCCCATAGTTGTGTTTAAGCTTGCATACATCCTGTAATTCGATTAAATACTTTTATCCGATCAGCTTGTTGTAACCTGCCGGCCATTTCAGCATTAATGGCTAACTGGTTGAACTCGGTTTGAAGCAACCCAAGGTGTTCCCTGAGATGCCTCTGCATTTTCATGATGGAATCCACGTCACTGCCTTCCATCTCTTGTTAAGAAATCTGCAAGAATATTTTCATGAGATTTAATAATAACAATATCAAAAATATAATTTTGACATAATGCTTGCCATCTTAATAACCTAGCTTTCTCAGGTTTAGATTCAATCTTATTTTTTTAAGAAAGCTTTTACCTGGGTGTTATCAACCTTTAGCGTGAATTTTTTAGCAAGTAAAAATAATGGTCATTTTTCGAAAGCCCTTTTAACTGCATAAAATTCCTTTTCGTTGATATGCCATCTGATGGCCTCTGATTCTGAAAAAAGACCGCTACAGTATCTGCATGGTATTTCTCCATCCGGAGTAATCTTGGTAAGGACTGCTGCCCACCAATCGTCACTAGCATCCGTAAATAAAACCAGATCATCTTCATCTTCGGGTATAGCCATTTTTGGGAGATTCTTACATATCTCCTTTAATTGGTTTACCCCTTGAGTATGGTCTTCGGTTCATATAAACCTAGCATCCTTTTTTAACAAAGGACTGAATACCTTTCTGTATATTGCTAGGTTGTTAATGAACATCTCTGCGAAATTAACTATTCCAAAAAAACTCTGGAGTTGTTTTATGTCTTTGAGTTTATCTGAAAAATTCTTTACCTTTTTCACAATATGGGGTTGTAGAATTATTTCAGTTTCATCAATCTCAATACCAAAGAATTTAATTTTTCTTGTTGCTATGACTCTTTCTTTTCAGATAAGACCAGTCCTTCTTGTTTACAAATTTTAGAGAAAATCTCTAAGTGTTTAACGTGTTCGTCTATATTTTTTTAAGCTATAAGAATATCATCAATATAAACAAACATAAAGTAAAAATAATCTTTAAAAAAGTTATCCATCTTTCTTTGAAATATCTGGGGTGCATTAGCCAATTCCATAGGCATAACTTTCCAAATATAGTGTCCTTGTGGAGTAGAGAAGGCTGTGAATTTCTTACTGCCTTCTTCCATTCGAATCTGGTAAAATCCAGACTTACAATCAAATTTTGAGAACACTCTAGCATTTCGTACACAGCTAATTAGGTGTTCTCTACTCGGTATGAAGTATCCATCAAACTCTAGGATTTTATTAATACCTTGGTAGTTAATAACTAACCTGGGTTTTCCTCTTTTTATTTCACCATGATTTCTGACCAGAAATCCTGGGCTGCTATATGGTGAAACTCCTTCTTTGATTAGACCAAGGTCCAAATGTTCCTTGATAATTATTCTCATATCTCTTTAATCTGTTATGTTCATCGGGATAGGCTTATATCTGATGAATTCATACTCTTTGCCTTCCTTTAGAGTAAGACTAGCTTTGAGTTGATTTCTATCCCACCATGCCAAAGGATGCTCGTTGTAACTTTCTTTGAGCCTCTTTTTGACATCTTCAAGGGATACCTTATTTTCTAACTCTATATCTTTGTGATTTAGAGTCACCTTGAGAAGCTCCATATCCTCTGTTTGGAGTTCTTGTTCTGTTGTTATTTTCAACATGATTTCTCCAAACCTTCTTGGATCTTTCATATTTGGGTGAAAAAGTTGTCCTTATCACCACGCTGGCTGCGAAATATTATCGGCAATTGTCGATAAAAAACAACTTTGAGTCTTTGAACGATAATTTTATGATCACAAATTGTAGTGAACATAAGTCTTCTTGACTCATTGTCTTGTGTGTACTTCTTAAACATTTCTAAGAAGTTATTTCCTAACATGATATCAGCTCCTGTATCATGAAAATAGATTGGTGGTATCTTTACCTTGTACCAAGGTGTTTGACCTGCTCCTCCCATGAGGATTTCTGCTTGTTTATTCCTTTGCAAATAATTAAAATTCTTCTAGAGAAATCCCGTCCAGCAATTTTTAGCAATTCTTCTTCACATTCTTCAGGGAAGACTCCTTTTTTTGCTGTACAAATTCTTGCTCCCAAGTCAATATAAGCTGTAAAGTATTCAGCCTTATATTGTTCATACAACATTCCTATTGGAATGTATATGGAGAAAGGACTTGTTGTTATTTTTTAAAGGGATTACTAAATGGCTCTGCCATTTTTAACAGACTGTGTTGCAACTCAGTAATCCGATTAAGACTTTTCACCTTTAGTTTTCCTAAGGCTTCAGAAGGTAGAGTATGGTTACTTCTTTCTACTTCTTCGATGCGTCCTAGTAAATCATGTTTATGACTTACTAATTTCAATAGTTGCTTCTTCCTCTGTTTGTAAACAGAGTTTTTGAATCTGTTTAAGGGATTGTCCCTTATCCAATTCTCTTGGTTTTCCATCTCGTAGAATTTTTATTGAATCCTCCAAGTCTTCTCTTTTGCCATAAACTCTATTCCTTTTTCAAGGCGTTTTCATGGTTTATGGTCCTCCAAAAATTCTAGGCCAAGAATGAGCTGATCCATTTCTTTTCCTGGAATTCCACAGATTTGAACTTTCAATTCTCCAATATTTATCACTCCTTGGTAAGTTCCTTTTTCTTGTTGTTCCAAATAGTAAATCGAGTTACAAGGGAACTGATTCCGATGACTTGTAATTTCGAATACTATTTTTATTTCTTTCCATCCTTCTGGAGATCTAAGTTTTCCTATTATAGAAAACTCCTTTTCTTCTGGTGGAATTTCTTGAATAGGAGATTTGTCCCATCTCCTACTTGTCATTCGGTCTCCTTGGAAAGATAACCTTCGGGGTTCTATTTTAAGGTCTCTGTATAGAACAGGTCTGTCTTGAATTTGAATGTCTGTTTCCTGAATTAAAGGAAACTCGAATCTTTCCGGGTATATTGCGTGAGCAACTTTCCCAAATATCTCTGGAATTTCAATGAACTCATTTCTAATAAATAATTCAGAATGATGAGTATTAGAAAGAGCATATGAAATTTGATATGTAATAGAATATGGCCTATTACTTTTCTTCATTAGTCTTTTTTTCTTGAAGTTTTAATGCAACGTCAAGGCTCGACTAAAATCTCTATCAGCTAAATTGTAGGCTATTCTTGGATAAATAACTCCCACAATTTTTCCTGCGCACAAATTTCCTGAGATAGTTCCTAGAACCGCATCTTGTATATTCTCCATTCTTTTATCGCATACTACGATATCTACGGGTGAATCTATTCCTTCTTTAAAAGTAGCTTTGATCATAATCTGGATTGCTCCAAAATGAATCCAAGATATTGTCTTTGCTGCTTCTGCTTTTAATTTCTGTAATTCCTCTCGAATTTCTTCAAAGGGAATCAACTGCATCTCAATTTGATTACTGGTTAATTCCATAGGAATCGCCATTTCCCTTCTGGATACCTTATAAATCAAATTATGTCTTCTTTTTCTTAGCCCTAGGTTTCCTAAAACTCTTTCAATTTGTCCTGCCGAAAATCCTTGGTACTTCTGTAGTGTTGGATTTTCTCTCATAATCCTTTGAACCATATTATGAGATATCGTGGTTTGACTAAAGAACACAGCCAAACTTTCATGTGTTTCATGTCGAAACACCTCCTCTTTACTCTGATTCTGATTCTGATTCATCCTCAGAAACTTCTTGACTAAATAATATCTCTTCTTCATATATGCTTTCATCTGATGGGATATCCTCAAATTGATATATTTGGACTAGATCTTGAAAGAAAACCGCATCATCCATATCTGGTGTTGCTTCAAAGAGTTTGACCCCTTTTTTCTCGTTTTCTGGACAATTTGTAGATATATGTCCTTTTGCTCCACATGTCCAGCAGTTGCAATCCTTGAAACTTTCACTTTCCCTTGTATGAGTTTTTTTGAAAGTTCTTCTTGATGGTGTTCTTTCCCTGCTTTGTGATGAGCCTGTTGCTGGGGACGTTCTTGTAGGTCCACTTCTTCTACCTGATCTATAGGATCTGGCTTTTTGTTTGGACCAAAATGTTCTTGGTTTCCAAGAACTCTTCATTCTTTTATTATAGGGATTATTTCTGAATTTCTTTCTTTTAAATCCCTATGTTCTGTTTCCAATGATCGTTAGAAGATCGTTTTCTCTACAACACAAAGGTGTACGCTTATCTATACCCCTTATTTTCTTGTAGTTCTTTTGCAATGCTGCCCTATGGCACCATTCTGCCAATTTCCCTTTCAAAAAAGACGCGCGTCTTGCCAATGTATCAAGATTACCTGGAACGTATTCTTTAATCAGCATGTCTCTCCAGGTACTTGGCATTTTTGCGAAAAATAGCTGAATAGCTACAATTTCCTCGACTCCCGAATTTCATCTGTATTTAGTGAATAACATAATGTATTCATCAACTAAACAGATATCATGTAACTCGAGGCTATACAGAGCTTGAGTATATCTTCTCTTTTTCTCTGTATCTTGATTATTAAAATAGTCTATCCCTATGAATTGTGCTTTAAATAGGATGACCATTCTTTCTCCAATCTGGCTGAGGGATTCTCCTGCTAAGATTGATTCCTTCGTATCTGGCATAGTCATCTCCCATGCGATCTTGACAGATCCCATTAGACTCATTTCTAGAAGTTTAATGAATTCTTCTTTATTGAGATCTAATGTTCCTGCTGCAATTCTCATAGCTGACGTCTAATCATCTATAAGATCTTCTCTGTTTTTGAAGTCCAAAATATCAAGGTTTAACATAACCCCATAAGGATGTATCGGGTCTAAAACAGTTTTTCCATAAGGAGTTTGATGTAGTGGTATTTTACTCCTTATTGATCTGGTTCCTGCTGGATGTGAATTTTCTCCCACATGAAGCTCACTATGTGGTTCTTCTGTTTTTACCACATATCTTGGGGGATTTCCCATGGGTTGTTCACCCTCAGGGGAATTCATTTTTAGATCTACAACTTTGAGATTCGCAAAAGAATCCGCAAGATCTTGTAGATCCTCGAGATTTAATCTTTTTAAAGTAGTCATCAGATAGTGTTTTTCTCTGATACTGCTTTTATAAGATTAATCATAATTTCATCATTAGTTAAAGGTTTTTGAACCATTTTGGTTTTACCTTTCTGATGTAACAAAGGTTCGGTACCAAACGAGAGTGGTAACCTTCCTCCTGTATTTCTTTTTCTAGAACCAGAAGTATGTTCTAGGTTTAGAATTTTATTTTGAAGATCCTTTAGAGTTCCAAGAATTTCTTCTTGTTTCTTAAGGATTTCTTCAATTTTCCGAGATATTTCATACAACTGATTGCTGTAATATTATACCGTCTTTTGAATTTCTCTAAGATCTCCGGAGAGTTTAGAGAAATCTGGGGTAATCTCTAAAAATTTAGAGTTAGAAATCATTTTTCTTTATCTCTTCAAATTTGAGAGCATTAGTCGCAACCTGTTGTAAGTAATCTATTATGAATAGATTAACTTGTTTATAGGATTTCGTATGAATAAAATCCTCTTGATTCAAACCTTCGTTTGAAGTCATCTTTTTGTAAAATCTTCTCCTCAACAAAGAAAAGCATGAATTAACGAATAATATTATGTCTGAATAATTAACCTAAAGCTCTGATACCATTTTTTCGCATAATTCTTTATCTGCAAATGAGCACAAAATCTCCAGATTCAAGCATAAAACTTTTACAAGTTAAACATAGAACCTATAGATTTCAAGCATATATTAGCATAAATCCAGCACAAAAATTAAATATTAAAATATTCAAGTTTAATGATTTTAGGAAATTATAGTAAAGAATCTTTTGCATAAGGATTTATATTAAAGTTAGGAAAGGTAATATGAATTTTAGTCTTATTATAATATATTATATTATAATTATTATTTGTTTAAAAAGTCCCACGCAACAAAAATCAAGTCAGGAAAGAAGAGAACTCTGGAGAGATGGGTTGCTTCGCTTGCTTCGATGGAGGGACCAAGCAAAGGAGAAGGGAAGAAGAGCGTTCGGCCTCTGAAGAAGCCCGTGCTAAAGCCGCTGAAGCTGCACAGAAAAGGTATAGTTTAATTTTTATGCTTTTGTTAGCTTTCTGAGATTTTTATTGAGAAGGTTGTTAATATCGAATCAAAATCCATTTTCGCGAGGAAAGATGTGATTTGCGTAATACTTGATCAACACCGTTCGTATGTCTCAGCTCCCATTTCGGTATTGTCTGGTTTGTGGTTGTATCGGCTGAATGTAGGTATCATCAGCTTGTTCTGTTTGTAATTTTTTTTTTCATATGTTTCTCATTTTAATTCATGATAAATTAAAGGGACCTGTGTATTTGATTCAGCGATGGCATCTGATTTAGAATATGTAAAATTTCATTTGTAATATTTTGAAAAAGTTTAAGTTTTAATTTTCAAGGTATACAAACTTTCTGAGTGTGCTCCTCGTGTTGTTTATTGTTAAGATGTGGGATTGATGATAATGAACTGATACAGTGCGAGGCTGTGAGCTACTGAGCTATTGCGAATGGAACAAAACCAGGCTTAGATACTTAATCTCTCTGCATGCACTTGTGGAGAACCCAATAATGGATACTTAATCTCTCTTCATGAAATTACCTTAAAGCAATAATAGATCTGTTTTGATCTTGGAATTGGTACAAAAAAGGAGAATTCAGTTGACATTTCGTTACGAGGATGTAGAGTTACAAATTTGGGCTCAAAATCAAATTAGATGTTCTTATTAGATCTTATTGTCCGTAGAACTCACCTAGAAATCAAACTTGTGGAACACATTAAAAACCTTTTGGTTTGTTCCTTGGTCAACTCTGTGTGGAGGTTCAGCCTACGGCAGATGACAATTCTAACCAGTTCTATTCTGATGTTCATGTAAATCTATGAACTTACAAGACCTTGAAAATTACATGCATAATCTCCTTACTCAATAAACTTAAATATTTCTAATAATCAAACTAAAAAAGAGAGATGCAGTGGTTTGCATAACCCTTCCTTTCTGAAAGGGTTACATGCCCTGTGGGCTCTTGTACTTGCCTAGGTGAGTGTTGAATGATGTCTAGCACATTTAAGAATTTTCACTTACAAGAGCTAACAAAATAGATTGAACGGAGAATGAAAACCACCCTTCGGGAAGATCCACTTGGATGCATTTTGTGGGATATTTGAGGAAAGAGAACAATTGGGATTTTTGTGGTAACTGAGAAGCATTTGTAGTTAAGCTGGGCTGTTTTCGTACATTATGATGGCGGATAACTCTGTTTGTGCATTGTTTACATATGTGCATATTCCCATGCCCCTAACTTATTACTGAAATCGGCAGGCGACCGCACCGAAAAAGTTCTAGTCGGCCAGGGCTCCTAGGCGGACTTAGGCAGGCCTAGGCGGCTCTAGACGGGTTCTAGGCGGGTTCTAGGCGGCCCTAGGCAGAAATTAAAATTCTTTTTTGGCCTTGTAAATCATAAACTCAGTAAAAAAATGACAGAAAAATTTTATTACCTTCCACGAAAACCCTTTCAACATCGTTTCTAAATAAAAGAGAAGAAAAATATAGAGAATAATAAGTAGAAAAACTTATGGAGAAGAAGAAGTAGAGTAGATTTGTGGAATTTTATTAGTTATGTAATTTTTAACTCATATTAAATTTGATGTGAACATGTTGGAGTTATAATATCTTATTTATTATGTTATACCGAGGAATTCGCCTAACGGCGCCTAGTCCCCGCCTAGGCGCTAGGCGCTGGTCTGGCGCCCGACTAGCGCCTAGCGAATTTTAGAACCTTGGAAATCGGAAATCACGCATATGAAGTTTGATGAGATGCATCCGAAGATCTGACGCAGATAGTATTCTTCTTTAGGCAACTAGAATATCATTAAGTTTGGGTAGTGGTTGAGTTTCCATAATCATGCCTCTCAGTTGGTCAGCTTAAAGAAATGAGAAACCTGGCAATCTTGTATCTTCTTTTCAATTTTCATTTGTTCCCAATTCTCTCCCACAATGTGCTTTTTATATTGCAACTTCGTCTATAGTTATATTGGCTTCTCGATTGTAAAACTAATTGTGATTGTAACCAGCTCATCAGCCAGCTATCGTGCACGTCTTTAAGTTCCTATCCTGCACAACCAAGTGACCTCTTGTAAACTCTGCATGACATACTTGTTCCCACCATGACTGCAGGCAAGAACAATTTGAGCAATCTCCAGCAGGAAGAGCTGCAAAAGCACAGCTAGCAGCTGCTGCAAAACAAAAGGCTAATACTAATCAAGGCGAACCAGTTCTTAAGGTATAAATACCTTTGTATATCCTTTTTCTTTTCGCTGCCATAGTTGCATGGGCTACACTGGAGTTTGTCCTTGGTGCGCACTTGTAAAAGAATACTGGTGCTCTGGTAATGATACACCAATTTGATCTTATTTGGTTGCAGTGGCAGATGGGATGACACTACTCTTATAACCTGAATTCAAACTGCACAAAGTAAGCAGTCTCAGTTTTTATTTTCGTGGCGTGGGCTATCTTCTTGCTTTTTATTATAATATTCAGTACATGTTTTAGTGCGTTATTACTATCTTATATCCCATGATGATGTGTCATCCCGCATTTCATGAAAATCTCCATAAATCATGAAGAACCAACAATTTACAATAAAGAATCTGAAGAATTCTTGACAGTGGTGATTGGATGCACTGGCATTTCCATGTCAGGAGCCCTTCTGAAAGCTCGATAAGCAAGAGCTCTTGCTATCCCGGGACTATATTGTTTTAGAGTGATGGTGTTTCGAGTGAGGGAAGAATGGAACCAAAAATCTTATTCTTTATTCATTAAAAAAGAATATCAGAGAATTACATGGTCTTTTACACTGCTAGTTTGGACCTAACCAACTAAACTAACTGCACAAACACAATAAGAGGCGTAAAATTCAAAACATGATTTATGACCAATGTAAACTAATGTAACCAACACATTGCCTTCAAGCTCGGTACAAGTCTCGACAACAAGCTAAACAGTAATGAAAGTTGTTCTTTGCTCAATCCCTTGGTGAAAATGTCAGCCAACCGATGAGAAGTAAAAATAAGCAGTATATGCAGATTTGTCACGTAATTAAGCAATGTATATGCAATACTAGTACCTTGTTTAGAATTAAACGAGAGCTTCTTATTGTACAATAACTTAAATTTCTCTTGCAGAATCTGGAGTTAGTGCACTTCAACTGAGGACGATAATCGGCAAGAAATACGTGCAAAGAACTAAAAATAAAGCTCAGTTGTTTGATTTCCTCATATATGTATATTATTTTCATTACTACAAACCATTTTCCATTTTAGATTACGATAAATTTATGAATAATTTAACTTATTGTTTGTCTTTGATCATAAAATTATGAGTAAAAATATTTCTGTAAATAAGAAAGCCTACCGCAGAAATATTGTGAGTTTTCCTACTGCTTCAACTCTCTCTCCTGCAAAACCGACGAGAGAAGTTTTCACTTGCATTAGTTGTGTGTTGCTTATCTCTATTTTTTTAAATGCCCCGTAAAAAATGATATCCGCTGAACTTCCGGAGTCCACTAGTATTTTTTTTACCCAAAAGCTAGAAATGGTGGCGAAAATTATTAAGGCATCATTGTGTTCATCTCGAGAGGTTTTCAAGTCTGCATTTTTAAATATACATTGTCTTGAAATCTCGTGTACCATTGGGGTGGGGACCGGGAGTGAAGATGGACGATCTCCTCTGACTGCACGTGCCAGGTTTTTTCTGTGCATGATTTGAATCACCACAAGCGGACCCTCCGGTTATCACAGATATTGCATATTCACTTCCCTTTGATCGGGTTTCTTGCTGGTATCACCTCGCTCTTTTTGTTGTTTACGTTGACGGTTGTCATCATGGTTCTTGTTATCTCGTTATTGACTAAGAGCATCCATATTGGTGCATTATTTGATGTTATTAATACCAAATAATGTTAATATCAACTAATGCACCAATGTGGGTAAACAAATTAATTCCCAACCAATTAATATTTTCATTCCCATTAACACGTTACTTGAATTAAAAATAAAGATGAAAAATGGGATAGTGAGGTTCATAAATAATGAGACTTTATATTAAATGAATGTGACTGTGTGTTAATAATTAAAAGATATTAATATAATAAGTGTGTATCATGTTGACCCCACATTTTTTGAAGACGTGGAAGGTGGATTAACGCGGATGAACACGGACCAATGTGTATGCTCTAAGAGACTTATCCACATAATCACCCAAGTATCCTCGTTTGATTAACTTTTTTATCTCAACACGGAGGCTGAAACAATCTTCAGTGGTGTGCCCTTTATCCTTTTGAAAACAACAATACTTCTCCGATCGTTGTCACTTTAAGGTTCTCCTTCATCGGGCGTGGGGGTTGCAATAACCCCTGTTGTTCAGCCACTATCATTACGTCTATCAGACATGAATTTAGGGGAGGTGAATTGGAGTCGGGAGATTTGAGTTGTTTGCATATCCTCTTTCCTTTTTCTGGTTTCTCTTCCTCCCTTATTCTTTTTCCCAGGTATCGTGGCTCGATAAACTCTTCTATGTGGATGTATTTTTCTGCTCTTTCTAGTAATTCTTTAAGGGTGGTTGGGGGCTTTCCTGCTATCGACTCTTTGAACTTTCTGTGTCGGAGATTCTGTTGCATTATCCTTGCTAGCAAGTCATGGCTAACATGAGGGATTTCGTGGATGGCTTGCGTAAACCATTGTACATAGTCCCGCAAGCCCTCCCCTTCTTTTTTAATGATCGCGGTTTTTGAATACTTTTTGTTGATCGAAAATTGATGGAGAAAACGCTGAGTTAACTCTTCCAAGTTTCCAATGGTCCCGGAAGGTAGTTTGTTAAACCAGACCAATGCGCGCCCTGACAGAGTGGTTCGTAATATCTTGCAGTAAGCAGTGTCGCTTATGTCATATAAATCCGCTTTTGCATAAAATCTGTCGAGGTGATCCTGTGGATCTCCTGTTCTCTCATATTCTGGAAGGTTGGAAATTTTCATTCCTTTCGGCAATGACTTGGCTAGGATAGCCGTAGTGATGCGTCGGGAAGGTAGGATTGCTAATGATATTTCCTCTTCATTCATTGTGTGTGAGTCATGGCCAGGAACATGTTGTGTACTCACAGTGGGGTGCTCTGAGCTTGACTCTAGGCCTCATCCTCTTTATGGGTCTTCTTCTTGGAATTAGGGGGTGAAGTTTTTGTTTTATGTGTTGTTTTCTTTTGTGCATCCTTTTTCGGGGTAGTGGTGGATGGATCATTTTCGTCGGCCTTGTCATTTTGTTGGGACTCCAAGAACCGTGCCAAGGCTTCACTCGCGGCGCGGGCGGTAGTCTCCTCTAATATGGTTCTCAATTCATCTTGGGTTATCTGCATTGTTGGTTGGGTCACGGGAGGTGGTAGTCCATCGCTATCAGTATCTTGAGAGGTGTGAGGTTGATTATCCATTCTCAGTGACGAGGTAAACCGTTTCCCACATACGACGCCAAAAGATGATGTAGCCAAAAAATACAATTGCTCAAACTACGTAACTCGGAGTATGAAATCCAAATGGTTCGTAAGTGGAACCTCAAAAGCGTAATGTCACAAACCGGCAACTTCTTGCGCATTTCGGAATATTCTAAAGCATGATGCATGCTAAAGGTTGCATGATTCTAGAAGTCTCTACAATATTCATGATATAGGCTTATGTAGAACTCTCTAGAATACACTTGTATATAAATGACTTGTATAAAAACTTGTAGAAAGAAGACTCTAGATTTATGTAGATGGAAGAATCTAAAATCGTGTAGGTTAGGATGCTCAACTATAAAAGGGAGCAAGTCCTCATTTGTAAACCACCAAGTTGGAAATCAATACAAAGCATTCTCCAAGCTCTCTTGTGTTCTTACTCAAACACTTACACACACACTTGCGCAACATAGGCTGCTTTGCTAGTACCCGCGAGGGGCGTAGTCAAGGAGCAAAGACCGCATGTGAGCTAAGTCCGTGACAGTAAGGTGCGTAAACTATAAATTCGTAGGTCAGAGCTTCACAACCGTAAGCCGGTAAGCTGTAAATTCGTAGGTTGTCACCTGCATCACGAACACTCGTCAGAGGCATCGGGTGGTTATCCGGCGTAGGCACTTCGACGCTCAAGTCAACAAAGAGCACGATGATAATCTCCAAATATAAAAAAAAAAAACTCAAATTAAAGAGCAAAAATGAGAGTCTACCTTGAATATGGAGAATATCTATTTATAAATTTTTAGGAGTCTTTGACGGGCTTGGGCCTTGTGCTCTTGTATCTTGGGCTTAGATTAAAATGGACATAAGTCAATGCATCATGGATTTAATTAATAAACCTGTACCTATTAGTATGAAATCGAGTTTAATTCATACTAACTACACCAGATGTTTATTTGACATCGAGTCAAGTTAATATCGTGTAGAATAAATCATTGTATTTAACTATTTATGCATATATGGTTGATTTAAATGAATATTAAGCATGTGGTCGTGCAATCGGCACTAACTAATAATCAAAGTGAAATTTATCTCCTCAATAGTCAATACAATCATTCAAATCTATAATCCATTAATCCTAAGAGAAAACTGTATTTTTGATCTTGTAATTTTCTTAATTTATCATTTTGGTTTTATATGTTATCAAATTTTAGTTTTACTCTAATAAGTTTTTATATGTGCGATAAGTGCAAATTATGCACTTAATTTATATATGATTTGACTTGGCTTTTGTGATGTATCGAGTAGATTCTATGCGTATTGGTTGTTGTTTTTGTGAGTTGCAAGGATTGGAAGAAAAGTAGCAAGAAGAAGCGAAATGATGAATTATGGAGCAGCAAATTCAGAAAATTACTTGGAATTATTTAAGAATCAAAATCAAATCTTCACTGTTCATATACAAGTTTAGGATGTTTTGAAGTTGCTGTCAAACTTTCAGCTCAATCCGACGGTTAGTTTGGGAGATATCATTTTTTGAAAATTATTGCGCGTTGCAGAATTTCTCATGCGAGAGGAAGGCGCGCCCGCCCCGCTTTCAGGCGCGCCCGCGCCGTCCCTGGAGAAGCCACCGCACAATAACACCACAAATTTGAGAGATTTGAGAAGAGAAGAAGAGGCATCCAAACAAGAAAACCACACAACTACGTATTCAAATAGGCTTGGGATACGGATTTGAGACGTGGGAGCGAACGACAAGGGATAATCGAATCACCATACAGAGAAAATTCATCTGGGGACGGAGAATCAACTCTACTCTGTGATTTTTATTATCTGCCTTGATTTATGATGAGATTTTTGGATATGTCTATGTGTTTGATTATTTCATTATAAACTTATTAGTTGTTTATAGATATTGACGAATCTTGATTGGAGTTTCATGTTTTGACTATTATTTTGCCAAATATTATTTGTTCTTAACAATTTATTTGTGTATTCTTGATTTGATTGTCTTTCAATTACTTGATCACTAATTGAATTGTTATATTTATTTAAAATCTGGCACTCGGGAGAGGAGATTGTGGATAGGATCATAGGAAACACAACCTAGGATTTTTGTAGAGTCGGGAGGCTTACAAGTTCCTTTGAGGTCATTGAAAGAGAACCATAGAACTTGAGAAATTATTTTGTGTTTGATTTCTGATAGGGATATCGAAATTAGCATTAGAATAATAACATTTACTCGGCACTCGGAAGAGGGAGTAAATACCAATTAAGGGTTCTTGGTCTATAAATTGGAATATATGATATAATCAATTGATATGATTTGGATGAATGAAAATCGAGTGATATCTTGTATCTAGAACCCGTCTCAGATCGTGTACCCAAAGCCATCCTTCAAATTCTAGATTCTTTATTTTATTTTAGTTTATTAAAATTTAAAACTTTGATTTTCTAAACAAAGTTGAGATTATTTTAATTACAGGACTTGGTGTGAATATAAATTTTCAATCCTCGTGGGAACGATACTCTACTCATCATATATTAAAACTTGACACCGTGCACTTGCGGGCACAAAATTACGCAAGTTTTTGGCGTCGTTGCCGGGGATTGATTCAATTTATTGTGCACTAATACTGTTACCAAGTGATCTTGATTTTGATTTAGAATTTTTATTTTTATTGTCTATTTATTTTTATCAATTTTTTGGGTTAATTTATTTCATTTTGTCTATGCCTACAGTTTATTCACCGATCTTAAAGTTTTGAATGTAACGTCCCAATTTCACAATCGAAACGTTACTCAAACATACATACTTAAATTTTGGTAAAAATAAAAACTTTGCGGAAGCACCATCTTCTTTATTAAAAGGAGCATATAGAAATTTCACATAATAAAATAGTATCTAAAAATCTTTGCCAAACATGGCCAACAACTAAAGAAAATTAAACTTGTTTGCCTCTCATCAAATAAAAAAAAAACAAATGTTTTTAAAACATCTCCCAAGCTAAAGCGTTCACACTCATGCATTGCCCGTTGGACCGACCCCGGCCACTTCTTCATGCCTGGTCACATAATCATCAATGTAAGCATCCACATCATCGTTACCTGCACCATTCAAGTATAGTGAGTCAAAAGACTCAGCAAGAACAGGCAGAAAAAGGATTTTCTACTTTAAAAGAAAAACATTAACTTAAACTTTCATGCAATAAACATAACTTTGATGTAGCCATAACATAAAAATATTTGAGGTGATGAAGTATGAGTATTGTGGTAACCGTCATAACGAGCCATTAATGGTTTCATGTTGATCAACAAGCATATGGCATTACGTCCGTAAACTTTCATTCTTTAGATAGCCGCTTCAGCGCTCATCCCGAAGTGCATACCCCATATAACCATCCCGTGAGCCATGTTTGGATAGCCGCTCCGGAGCTCATCCCGAAGTGCATACCCCATATAATCACCACAAGACGCATAATTCATCAAAATATTTTTCATGTATCATATCATTCATCTTATCAAATCATATCATATCATTTTCATAAACCTCGTAACATGCTCATAAAATTTCTAGTGATGCTACATGTTTAAATTCCTTCGAAACATTTCATGAGAAATTAGCTTTCATGAGAAAATCACATAATCATGCAATACATAACTTGACCGTTCCACGTGAGGCATTTCGTCCGTTTCGGACTCTGAAAACTTTAACATTCTTCATGAACATTCTTAAAAATAATTAAAGTACCTTAAAATATCAAAATCATGATTTTTAGGACTCAAAAACTCGTAAAATGGGGTGGGAAGTTCGAGCCAGCGGCGCGGCCGCGCGCACAACCAGCGCGGGCGCGCCACCCGCTCGCAAAAGTGCGGGCGCTCGGCGCGGGCGCGCCTCCTGTGCGCAGACCTGCGCGACTCAGGCACGGGCGCGCTGCTTGGCAGCGCGGGCGCGCCGTCGCGACTCCTTTTTCCGAAAACTGATATTTTCTGCACTTTTTCAAAACCACATTGCTTAGGGACGATTTTTCATCAAAACTACCATTCAACAATATCAAAATTTCAAAATAACTTGTACTAATACATCAAACATTAAAAAATTTTGAGTCAAAAACCTTAATAACTACTTTTACCCAAAAATCTGATATAATGCATTCAAATCTTTCAAAACTCAATAAGCATGAACCGAACACCTCAGGAATACTTCACGTATCACAATCAAGCAACATACTCATAAAATTTTCAAGAAACATGCATAGATCATCAATCAAACACCTAGGGTTTTATCTAAAAAAAAATACATATATTCTTGAATGGGTTTAAAAAAAACAGTAAAAACTTGCCTGAATCGTCTGATTGGGATTAACCTGGACGGCGGAACGATCTAGCCTTGAGAAGTCGAAGAACCCTAGCTTTGATGCAGCGTTCGATTGAGAGAGATTTGAAAGAAAAGAGAGCGTTCAAAAAAAAAAAAGAGTTCAGAAGAAAAGAAATCTGAACGCTTATTTCTTTTGTGACTAATGGGCTCCAACATGGCCCATTAGTATATTTTAAATCCTTTAAAATTTGTACTCTCCCAATAAAAATACACTGCATACCTTTAAACTTAATTAAAAAAAATATTTTCTTACTCGCTTCAAGGCTAAACTCGTTCCTGCGACCCAAGATTAATTCCAACATGAAAACTTTAAAATCATATATATTGCATAAAATTTCAGGCATTTAATTTAATCACATAATTAAATATAGCAATTAAACATTCTAAATAACATGCATTAAATCATATAATTTACCCAATTAACCGTGATTAAGCTAGTGGACTTTTTGGACCTTACAACTCTACCCTCCTTAAAAGAATTTCGTTCTCGAAATTCGACTTACCAAACAGTTCAGGATAGCGTGCTCGCATATCCTGCTCGGTTTCCCAGGTAGCTTCCTCAACCAACTGGTTGCCCCATAAGACTTTCACCATTGGAATCTCTCTGTTTCTCAACCTACGAACTTGTCTGTCTAAGATTTGAACAAGCATCTCCTCGCAGGACAAGTCTGGCGTCCAATCCACTGGCTCATGGCGGATAACATGAGAAGGATTTGCCACATACTTCCTTAGCATGGAGATATGGAAGACATTGTGAACACCCTCTAAGTTGGGTGGTAGTGCCACTCGGTAAGCTCGAGCCCCAACCTTTTCTAGGATCTCAAAAGGTCCTATATATCTTGGACTCAATTTACCCTTTTTCCCGAATCTCATAATACCTTTCCATGGTGATACCTTTAAAAATACATGGTCACCTACTTCAAACTCCAAATCTCTACGTCGCTGGTCGACGTAACTTTTTTGTCGAATTTGAGCCGTCAACATTCTGTCTCTGATCTTGGCTATCACATCTACTATTTGGGTCACTATTTCCGGTCCCAAAATAGCTCTTTCTCCAACTTCATCCCAGTGTAGGGGAGTTCTACACCTTCTCCCATACAATGCCTCATAAGAAGCCATGCCAATAGTTGCTTGATAACTATTATTGTAAGTAAACTCCACTAAAGACAATTTCGATTCCCAATTACCTCCAAAGTCGATCATACAAGCTCTCAACATGTCTTTGAGTATTTGGATCACTCGTTCTAACTGACCATCTGTCTAAGGGTGGAAAGCTGTACTGAAAGCTAGCTTCGTTCCCAATCCTCTATGTAAACTTCCCCAAAAGTTTGAAGTGAATTTAGGGTCTCTGTCAGATACTATCCTCGCTGGTACTCCATGCAATCTGAAAATTTCTCGAATGTACAGCTCTGCATACTAATTCATCGAGAAGTTATTCCTGACTGGAATAAAGTGAGCTGACTTAGTTAACCTGTCAACTATCACCCAAATCGAGTTCATCCTTCGCGTTAAAACTGGCAATCCTACCACGAAATCCATGGTGACATCTTCCCACTTCCATGTGGGTATTGGCAATGGTTTCAGGAGTCCTGCCGGTTTCTGATGCTCGATCTTTACCTGCTGGCAAGTCAAACATTCATTCACAAATTTAACAACATCCCTCTTCATTCCTGGCCACCAATATAAGGATTGCAGATCCTTATACATTTTCGTACTTCCTGGATGAATGGAATACGGAACAGTATGGGCTTCAGTCATCACTTAAACTCTCAGTGAGTCTACTACTGGCACCCACATTCTACCTCGGTGATGAACAATTCCATCTTTGACAGTGTACAATGTACCACCCTTAGCTTCATCTCTGTTCCTCCACAACGTCAACTGTTCATCAGAAGCTTGGCCTGCACGAATTCTCTCAAGCAAACTAGGTACTATTGTTAAGGCTGCTAGAGTGCATACCTCCATTGGTTCGAATACCTCCAACCTCATCCGTTCAATTTCAGCAATCAATTCCTGCTGGACTGTCAATTAGTTCAATGTCGCAGACTTGCGACTCAATGCATCTGCTACAGCATTAGCCTTACCCGGATGATAGCTAATGTCACAGTCGTAGTCCTTCACCAATTCCAGCCATCGCCTCTGCCTCATATTCAACTCCTTCTGAGTGAAGAAATATTTTAGGCTTTTGTGATCAGTGAAAATCTGACACCTTTCGCCGTACAAGTAGTGTCTCCAAAGCTTCAAAGCAAAAACCACTGCCGCCAATTCAAGATCATGAGTCGGGTAGTTCCTCTCATGAACCTTCAGCTGTCGAGATGCATATGCTATTACTTTATTATCCTGCATCAAAACAGCTCCTAATCCACTCTTAGAAGCATCGGTATAAACCACAAAACGACCTGTGCCTTCGGGAATTGCTAGCACTGGCGCTGACATCAGTCTTTCTTTCAATTCGGCAAAGATCTTCTTACATTGATCTGACCACACAAACTTCACACCTTTTGGAGTTAAGGAAGTCAGTGGTAGAGCTATCTTAGAGAAGTCTTGAATAAATCTCCTGTAGTAGCCTGCTAAACCCAAGAAACTTCGTATTTCTGTAGCATTCTTCGGAGCAACCCAATTCCGAACCGCTTCCACCTTAGACGGATCGACCTTAATCCATTTAGCTGAAACTATATGACCCAAAAATGAAATTTTCTCCAGCCAAAATTCACACTTACTGAATTTAGCATACAACTGCTTTTCTTTCAAAATCTGCAACACTGTAGTCAAGTGCTGACGATGTTCCTCCCTACTACGAGAATAGATCAATATGTCATCTATGAAGACTATGACAAACTGATCCAAGAAAGGTTGAAACACTCTGTTCATCAAATTCATGAACACAGCTGGTGCATTGGTCAACCCAAACGGCATTACCAAGAACTCGTAGTGGCCATAGCGAGTCCTGAATGCTGTCTTCTGCACATCTGCATCTTTTACCTTCAGTTGATGATAACCTGATCGTAGATCAATTTTTGAGAACACCTCTGCCCCTTGCAATTGGTCGAACAAGTCGTCTATTCTGGGCAAGGGATATCTATTCTTCACTGTAACTCGGTTTAGCTCTCTGTAGTCAATGCACAATCTCATTGACTCATCTTTCTTCTTGACGAACAACACCGGTGCACCCCAAGGCGATACACTCGGTCTGATGAACCCCTTATCTAGCAACTCTTGCAACTGATCCTTTAATTCTTTCATCTCGGTCGGTGCCAATCTGTACGGTGCCTTAGAAGCTGGCTTAGTTTCAGGCAAAAATTCTATCCCAAATTCGACTTCCCTGATTGGAGGCAATCCCGCAACATCATCGGGAAAGACTTCCGGAAAATCTTTCACTACCTCCACTTCCCCAAGTTTCGGTCGCTGTACCTCCAGATCACCAATTAAACTCGCAAGAAATCCTGTACACCCATTACTCAATAATTTTCAGGATGTTCCTGCAGAAATCATACCTGGTGCACTCTTCTTAGACGTAGTGTGGAACACCAATGATTTCCCGTTCTAATCTATCACAGAGACAGTTTTCCGTTTGCAGTCAATAATAGCCTCATGCCGAGTCAACCAGTCCATCCCAAGAATTGCATCAAAATCCACCATTTTCAAAACAATAAAATCTGCACACAAAACTAGACTCTGCATCTGAACCTTGCAATTTCTTACCACACTACTACTTTTCAGTTCTTCTCCTGAGGGTAACGATACACAAAATTCCGAAATAGATTCATCCGGCAAGACCCTCAATTTCATCATAAAACTAATAGACATAAAAGAGTGCGTAGCTCCTGTATCTATCAACACGAATGCAGGTAAATCAGCAATACGAATCATACCTGAGACAATTGCAGAGTCTGGGTCAACCTGATCGTGAGTCATAGCAAACACTCTTCCCTTGACAGGCTCCTTTGACTGCGGGCAGTCTTTGGCAAAATGCCCTGGCCTCTTGCAGAGAAAACAAGTATTGGTCCCAAGCATGCATTGACTGGAGTGTGACTTCCCACACTTCTGACAGATAGGTGCATTCGCTGGCCTTGGAGCGTTGGAGTTCGGTTGATTCTGTCCCTGAGGTCGCGCCTGGTTGGGGTTTTGGCGCTGCTGCTGTTGCGGTCTCTTCTGACTAGACCCTTGCTGCTCTCTCCCTTGGTAACTAATCCTCTTCACTTGCGATTCTTTGATAATATCATTCCCATCTTTTTCTGACAACATAGCCTCATCCACTGCTGCTCGGTACGTTTTTGCCCCACTCAATCTGACATCTCGTCGAATAGTGGCATTCAGTCCCTCTGTGAAATGCTTCAACTCCTCTGCAGCATTGCCCGAAATCATGGGCACAAAGTACCTCCCTCTCTCAAACTTCTTCACATACTCGGCAATGGACATGCTCCCTTGGCGGAGCTCCAGAAATTCTCTAGCAAGTCTAGTCCTGGTGCTGATAGTGAAATATTTCCCATAGAACACATCTTTGAATCCATTCCAAGTCAACGTAATCATATCCACAGCAGAACGGGCTCCCTGCCACCAAACCCGTGCATCATCACGGAACATAAAGATGGCACACCTCACACGGTCTGCATCAGTGAGCTACATGTAGTCAAAAATAGTCTCCACTGACTGCACCCATTCCTCGGCTACAAGGGGATCAGCTCCTCCTTTGAACTCTTGTGGCCCTAGATCCTTAAACTGTTTAAAGATCAGATTAGTTAATAGTGGCTGATTGTTGTTCCGTTCTCCCGCTTGTGCTTGGATTAACTGTTGAATCTGTTCCCCTTGGGCTCTACTCTGCTCTTGCAACAGAGTCGCCAACCCAGCCAAAAACTAGTTGTTCTGATTGTCTTCATTGTTCGAATTCCTACGGTTAGCCATGATCCTGATGTCCATACAGTCCACATGCTTAATTACGTTATTTAAACATAACATCCTACTCAATAGGCATACACTATAAATCAAAAATATTATCATGCATCTTAAAAAATCCATAACATAAAACTTACAGACATGAAGACGAAGCATAGAGTCGTGGCGAGAATGCATGTGTGCGACAAACCCAGAGCGAACTGCTCTGATACCAAGCTGTAACGTCCCAATTTCACAATCGAAACGTTACTCAAACATACATACTTAAATTTTGATAAAAATAAAAACTTTGCGGAAGCACCATCTTCTTTATTAAAAGGAGGATATAGAAATTTCACATAATAAAATAGTATCTAAAAATTTTTGCCAAACATGGCCAACAACTAAAGAAAATTAAACTTGTTTGCCTCTCATCAAATAAAAAAAAATAAAATAAATGTTTTTAAAACATCTCCCAAGCTAAAGCGTTCATACTCATGCATTGCCCGTTGGACCGACCCCGGCCACTTCTTCATGCCCGATCACATAATCATCAATGTAAGCATCCACATCATTGTTACCTGCACCATTCAAGTATAGTGAGTCGAAAGACTCAGCAAGAACAGGCAGAAAAAGGATTTTCTACTTTAAAAAAAAAACATTAACTTAAACTTTCATGCAATAAACATAACTTTGATGTAGCCATAACATAAAAATATTTGAGGTGATGAAGTATGAGTAGTGTGGTAACCATCATAACGAGTCATTCATGGTTTCTTGTTGATCAACAAGCATATGGCATTACGCCCGTAAACTTTCATTCTTTGGATAGCCGCTTCGGCGCTCATCCCGAAGTGCATACCCCATATAACCATCCCGTGAGCCATGTTTGGATAGCCGCTCCGGAGCTCATCCCGAAATACATACCCCATATAATCACCACAAGACGCATAATTCATCAAAATATTTTTCATGTATCATATCATTCATCTTATCAAATCATATCATATAATTTTCATAAACCTCGTAACATGCTCATAAAATTTCTAGCGATGCTACATGTTTAAATTCCTTCGAAACATTTCATGAGAAAATCACATAATCATGCAATACATAACTTGACCGTTCCACGTTAGGCATTCCGTCTGTTTCGGACCCTGAAAACTTTAACATTCTTCATGAACATTCTTAAAAATAATTAAAGTACCTTAAAATATCAAAATCATGATTTTTAGGACTCAAAAACTCGTAAAATGGGGTGGGAAGTTCGAGCCAGCAGCGCGGCCGCGCTACCCCTGTAGCGTGGGCGCGCCATCTCGGCGTTGCCATCGGCGCGGCCGCGCGCACAACCAGCGCGGCCGCGCCGCCCGCTTGCAAAAGTGCGGGCATGCCTCCTGTGTGCAGACCTGCGCGACTCAGGCGCGGGCGCGCCGTCGTGACTTTTTTTTCCAAAAACTGATCTTTTCTGCACTTTTTCAAAACCACATTGCTTAGGAACAATTTTCCATAAAAACTACCATTCAACAACATCAAAATTTCAAAATAACTTGTACCAATACATCAAACATTCAAAGATTTTGAGTCAAAAACCTTCATAACTACTTTTACCCAAAAATCTGATATAATGCATTCAAATCTTTCAAAACTCAATAAACATGAACTGAACACCTCAGGAATGCTTCACGTATCACAATCAAGCAACATACTCATAAAATTTTCAAGAAACATGCATAGATCATCAATCAAACACCTAGGGTTTTATCTAAAAAAAAATACATATATTCTTGAATGGGTTTAAAAAAAACAGTAAAAACTTGCCTGAATCGTCTGATTGGGATTAACCTGAACAGCGGAATGATCTAGCCTTGAGAAGTCGAAGAACCCTAGCTTTGATGCAGCGTTCGATTGAGAGAAATTTGAAAGAAAAGAGAGCGTTCAAAAAAAAAAAAGAGTTCAGAAGAAAAGAAATCTGAACGCTTATTTATTTTGTGACTAATGGGCTCCAACACGGCCCATTAGTTACATTTTAAATCCTTTAAAATTTGTACTCTCCCAATAAAAATACACTGCATACCTTTAAACTTAATTAAAAAAAATATTTTCTTACTCGCTTCAAGGCTAAACTCGTTCTTGCGACCCAAGATTAATTCCAACATGAAAACTTTAAAATCATACATATTGCATAAAATTTCAGGCATTTAATTTAATCACATAATTAAATATAGCAATTAAACATTCTAAATAACATGCATTAAATCATATAATTTAACCAATTAACCGTGATTAAGCTAATGGACTTTTTGGACCTTACATTGAAAGTGCAGACACAGTCGGGCTGAGGACTATAAACTAAGCGCTGCTTGGGAGGCAACCCAAGAGTTTTTAGTATTATTTGTTTATTTTGTTTATTTGATTTTTATGTGTTTATTTCTTAAATTTTTGTCCCTTGTCATTTTTTTTATAGGATGTGTGGAGATGAAGTTTGGTGGTGTTACCCCTACTATACCCCAATGCGCTACAAATGACGATGAAAATAATGACGACTACTGATGGTCGTTGTCACAGGTACGTGTATTCCTCAATTTAATTTGTTTATTTTACATTTAGGACAATGCACAATTTAAGTTTGGGGGGATTGGTGTTTAAAAAGTTTGAAAATTTTTGAAAATTTGTTGATGAGTTAGTTTGAGTTATAGGCATGATGAGTAATTGTGTTGGCCTATGACGAAAATAATTTTTGGTGTTAAAAATGTCAATGTTAGCTATATTTAATCTTGAGTTCTCACCCATATGCACTATTTCTTGATTGTCTAGACCCTAGTGATTTGAGAAACTTTGTGATATTGTGAGTGAATTGGATGATTTGATTCTTAACTTTTGTGATTTATACTTGAAACCGAGATAGACTTCTACAAGCTTAGAAATGATTTAGGCAAAATTTTTATTGAATGATGAAAAGTTGCCAAAGCAACATAGAAATTTTTTGTTAAAACAAACTCCATCCGGGCCTGGAAAGGGATTGAAATTCTAATCACCAATCCATGGCTAAGTTTGCGGACAAAATGGGGTTGATGCTCCATCCGGGCTATAGACGAGGGTATTGAAATCCGAATGCTATCTTTAGTTATAGCTAAGTTTGCGGGTAATTTATGGGGCTAAAATAAAATTGGGTGCAAAATCCATCGATGTTATGAAAAATCTTTGATATAACTTGAAAAGTCTTTTTGATCTTAGTGAGTAGAAGTTGAACATGATGGAGACTGTTTTGAAACTAGAGAGCGGAGTTGATGATTCTATGAAACAAACTTATTGCACTAGTGTATCAAAAGCGAGGAGGATAGACAATATTGGTGAATCACACACACACGAGAAATCTTGAGAAAATTAGCGGACATGTGTATTGAATCTTGAAATGTAAAAATTTGGAGGCCGACTATATTACTCATTATTGTTTTGCTCGGGACTAGCAAAAGTCAAAGTTTGGGGGAATTTGATAAGTGCAAATTATGCACTTAATTTATATATGATTTGACTTGGCTTTTGTGATGTATCGAGTGGATTTTATGTGTATTGGTTGTTGTTTTTGTGAGTTGCAAGGATTGGAAGAAAAGTAGCAAGAAGAAGCGGAATGATGAATTATGGAGCAGCAAATTCAGAAAATTACTGGGAATTATTGAAGCATCAAAATCCAATCTTCACCGTTCATATTCAAGTTTAGGATGTTTTGAAGTTGCTGTCAAAATTTCAGCTCAATCCGACGGTTAGTTTGGGATGTCATTTTTTGAAAATTATCGCGCGTTGAAGAATTCCTCATGCGAGAGGAAGGCGCGCCCGCCCCGCTTTCAGGCGCGCCCGCGCCGTCCATGGACGTGAAAAGAAGTGTAAATTCGAGGCTCAGGCGCGCCCTCGCCACTCTATTGCGCGCCCGTGCCGCTCTGTGCGAGAAATTGACAGATTTTTGCAAATTTAAAACTCTCGATTTGTCGGGCTTTCTTTGACGGGCTTCGAGGATATATAAAAGGGACTTCAAGGACACAATCAAGAGGAGAGCCGCCGCACAACAACACATACAAATTTGAGAGATTTGAGAAGAGAAGAAGAGACATCCAAACAAGAGAACCACACAACTACGTATTCAAGTAGGCTTGAGACACGGATTTGAGACGTGGGAGCGAACGATAAGGGATAATCGAATCACCATACAGAGGAAATTCATCTGGGGACGGAGAATCAACTCTACTCTGTGATTTTTATTATCTGCCTTGATTTATGATGAGATTTTTGGATATGTCTATGTGTTTGATTATTTCATTATAAACTTATTAGTTGTTTATAGAGATTGACGAATCTTGATTGGAGTTTCATGTTTTGACTATTATTTTGCCAAATATTATTTGTTCTTAACAATTTATTTGTGTATTCTTGATTTGATTGTCTTTTAATTACTTGATCACTAATTTAATTGTTATATTTATTTGAAATCTGGCACTCGGGAGAGGAGATTTTGGATAGGATAATAAGAAACACAACCTAGGATTTTTGTAGAGTCGGGAGGCTTACAAGTTCCTTTGAGGTCATTGAAAGAGAACCATAGAACTTGAGAAATTATTTTGTGTTTGATTTCTGATAGGGATATCGAAATTAGCATTAGAATAATAACATTTACTCGGCACTCGGGAGAGGGTGTAAATACCAATTAAGGGTTCTTGGTCTATAAATTGAAATAGATGATATAATCAATTGATATGATTTGGATGAATGAAAATTGAGTGATATCTTGTATCTAGAACCCGTCTCAGATCCTGTACCCAAAGCCATCCTTCAAATTCTAGATTCTTTATTTTATTTTAGTTTATTGAAATTTAAAACTTTGATTTTCTAAACAAAGTTGAGATTATTTTAATTACAGGACTTGGTGTGAATATAAATTTTCAATCCTCGTGGGAACGATACTCTACTTATCATATATTAAAACTTGACACCGTACACTTGCGGGCACAAAATTACGCAACAGTGTGCAATTTTAGTCATTTTTTTTTTATTGGAAGTGCTTATGTGAGTATGTGACACTGTATACGTCAGCACCACAGTCATTTTTTTTTATTGGAAGTGCTTATGTGAGTATGTGACACTGTATACGTTAGCACCACATCAGCATTCCATTTGTTCCATGTCTTCACCAACTCAGAAAAATGATTAAAATTGAAAAAAAAAAAGAAGAAAAGATAATGAAGTAAAAATATAATTAATAACTCTGATGACCAAAATCGAAAATATACAATCACATGACTAAAAAATCCCAATTTTCTCAACCCCTAATTTGGGGGCTCCGTTCCAATTAGATCCATAAGTTTCTTTTTTCCCTGGTTTGGAGATCCGTTCCAATTAGATCGATTGGTTGATCGTCTCCACCATTCGAGAGTCCCCAGAAATCGAAACTCGATTACAGGTGATATTTCAAAATATTTATAGATCTCTTGATGTAATTTATATTGTAAATCTGGAAACAATAATATGCTGTAGGTTTTTTGTATGAAAATTAGTGGAGAAATATCTCGCTCATTATCTTTATTCTGCATTCTTTGCATTGGATTTATGTGTTCTATTTTTTTTTTTTAAAAAAAGTATAGATTATATAAATACCACGAAACGGAGAGTCATCTCATGAATATCATATCAGGAAATAAGGATCTCCGACAGGAGGCTATTTCTTATTTTGAGCGAAGACTCGATGATCTGGACAAATTGATTCCGAATTTAGTTTCTAAGCTCTATTCAAACAATGTTGAGTGTCGCATTCTTGCTAGCCTCTACCTGGAGAAACTAACAACGAGGTATGTTCTGAGTTCTGTGCGTCCAATCATTCTTTCGAACTTGAAAGAGTCTATTATATACTCTATTAAGAACGAATAAAATTGGACAATTATGAAAAATTTTAATGTTATCACAATCTGACCACATTCGATGTGATAACATTAACAATTTTCATAATTGTCTTGTTTTCTTCATTCTTAATAGAGTATATAAGAGACTCTTTCAAGTTCGAATGAATGATTGGAGGCACATAACTCAGATCATACTTGGTTGTTAGTTTCTCCAGGTAGAGGCTAGCAAGAATGCGACACTCAACGTTGTTTGAATAGAGCTTAGAAACTAAATTCGGAATCGATCTGTCCAGATCATCGAGTCTTCGCTCAAAATAAGAAATAGCCTCCTGTCGGAGATCCTTACTTCCTGATATAAGATTCATGAGATTACTCTCCATTTCGTGGTATTTATATAATCTATACTTTTTATTAAAAAAATAGAACACATAAATCTAATGCACAGAATAAAGATAATGAGCGAGATATTTCTCCACTAATTTTCATACAAAAAACCTACAGCATTTTATTGTTTCCAGATTTACGATATAAATTACATCAAGAGATCTATAAATATTTTGAAATATCACTTGTAATCAAGTTTTGATTTCTGGGGACTCTCGAACGGTGTAGACGATCAACCAATCGATCTAATTGGAACGGATCTCCAAACCAGGGAAAAGATAAACTAATGGATCTAATTGGAACGGAGCCCCCAAATTAGGGTTTGGGAAAATTGAGATTTTTTAGTCCTGTGATTGTATATTTTCGATTTTGGTTATCAGAGTTATTAAATTATAGTTTTACTTCACTATCTTTTTTTTTTTCAATTATAATCATTTTCTGAGTTGGTGTAGACATGGAACAAATGGAATGTTGATGTGGCGCTGACGTATACAATGTTATATACTCTGTAAGACCTGAGATTATTTAATTTTAATCCAAGAATATTTAATTTGAGAATTTTTGGGTTTAGATTTTAATTTCAATATTCTTAAATTATTTGTGATTGAAATTGAATTAAAAAGAAGTTTCAATGGTCAATTTGCAAATATTGAAGTTTCAAGGGACTAAAGTGCAATTATTGAATTAATGACTTACACATGGCTTGTTTATGATCTCCAACGTGTGTGTATCTCTATTCTCATTCAGAATTTACAGCAAACAACCGAAACCTTCATTCAACTTTAGATTTCAAGTGAATTCTTCATCTTGAAACCTTGATTGTGTTTGATTCGTCCGACCGAATTTAATTTCGGACATAGCTTTGCGATACTCTCTTCAAGAGCTTCGACGTAACGTAAGTTTTACTGTGTTCCAGCATGCTCAAAAATTCAGAAGTGAAAGGAATCAAAATTAGTTTATATATTCATGTTCTTGAGATTATATGCATGATTTATTCGAAGTCGGATCGAAGAACGGTTATCGTTTGAAATTGATATGATTTTTCCAGCATGTATTCGGGTTATGCACGTCTGATGTTGCTGGATTTTGATGATATCTTGCTGGTATATGATGTTTATGAAGTGGATTTGAATGTTAGAGTTGATATATTTCAGTTTCGGTTACCGATTTCGTACCGTTACGTCGCCGTTTCAGGAATTTGATAGAGTTTGAATTCATTTGATTGAGATGTGATTGAAGTAAGTTCTTGCTGATATATATAGCTTGTTATGCTTCATTTCAGATTGGTTTTGAAGGTCATTGAACTCGAGAATTTAGAAGTTGAACCGGGAACAAATCGAGCAAGATTTGGAGCATCAACTTGTAACAAAGAAAAGGTATAAGACATCACCATTTTTGAAGGGAATTGAACACTCGAGATGATTTTCTTGAGTTCCTTTCCAAAACCACATACTATGTGCTTAATTGCTCTTGATTTGCATATATGATTGTTGGCTTGATTTAGCTTGTATATGGTTGGCTTTTATTCCTATGCTACTAGACTTGGTTGCATTCATATTGAGCCAATATTTCTATTGAGATTTTAAAATGGCAGATTTGCCAAAAGAATATGGATGTTTGGACTTATATTGAGGGGTAGGAGATAGAGTTACTCCTATTGCAGAAACTCAATACAGTGGGCCAAAGTTCGGGAATTAGAATTCACCGCCACCTCGATTGGGAGAGTAGGTGGGAGACTTGTTGCGTTCTTTTTTCCCGGGATCCCAAAAACCGAATAGAGATTGATAACCAATTTTGAATGCATGCATTGCATTATATTTGGTTCTTAGAAGAGTTTATCCTACTTGAATGAATATTTGATATGCTATATATTGAAGTGTTGACATGCTTTACTTGTTTTGTTTATAAGCATGTTTATGATGTTTTATACTGAGATTAAATTCTCACTGGAGATATCCGGCTATTGCTATGTTTTTGTATGCGTGCATGGCAATAGGTGGGCCATGAACGAGCCAGAGGCCACTATGAAAGAATAAGATCGAGATAGATGTGGAGATTTCGGGTTTAAGAAGCAGAGATTGCTGTCATAATCATGTGATGAACTTAGTTGGTTTTGAAACTCAAGAGTTAGACTTGTTTTTGTAGTAATTATGAGTTTTAAATATGTTGTAGCTACTTTTGATGAACTAGATGGAATAAATAAGTTGAAATGCATGTTTAGATTATGTTTTGATGATGTTCAACTCTATTCCATGCATTTTCAGTTGATTATAGATGTTATGCATCAGAAGTAAGCATATGACAGCAAAAGAGCAGATTTTTTATCGTCCGGGCAGAGCAATTCTCGCTCGAGCACAGCTTGAAGCGCTCTAGCGAGCCTAGTTGGGTTGGAACCCAAGGGCTGATCCCTCGAGCGCTCGAGCGAGCCATGCTCGGGTCCTTTATAAAAATAAAATAAATTTTTAGATGGTTGCTTACCTTTTTGCTTGAACTTCTTTAGTTAAGATTAATTGTCCAATAAGAATTGAGATTAGCACCTGAGGTCCCCACATACTCACATAAGTACTTCCAATAAAAAAAATGACTAAAATTGCAAATATAAAAACTTATTGAAGTAAAACTGAAATTTGATAACATATAAAACCAAAATGATAAATTAAGAAAATTACAAGATCAAAAATACAGTTTTCTCTTAGGATTAATGGATTATAGATATGAATGATTGTATTGACTATTGAGGAGGTAAATTTGAAACATCCTAAAACTACTACTGAATTTTTTTTTTAAATCTCTTATTATAAAATAATGAATATAAATATATATATGCCCATACATATATATATCGTACTTAAAAATAACTTTACTTAATTTAAAATAAAAATACACAAAAAATACAATAAAGGTACACGCATGCAATTAAATACTTAAAACTAATTACTAAATAATAATTTATAAGAATGTCATAATAAAATTCCTAAATAATATTTCTTTCACAAAAATTCATGAAAACTTAGAAAATAATTACTTAAATGTAAAATCCATGCATATACTAAAAATCTATAATAATAATACATATGCGGAAATATATGTTCTAGTCTCAACATAAAAATCATCTTAGAGCAATGGTCACGGGTTCTAGCCGCCTGGATACTCATATGCCCTCGCCACCAGTCGGGAACACATTAACTTCATTAACATTCTGCTCACCTGCACCATTTAAATCTAGTGAGCCTAGAGGCTCAGCACGTTCTATCCTTATATAACAAAATGAAACCACACACAAGCACACATCATATAAAATACGTGAATAATAATTATACGTGCATGCTCTTAAAATATTATTCATATAAACATGAATAAATAATTATAATGCTTCATCATCATGCTAAACATAAACATCATATTTAATAAATCTCATAAAATGTCTTATCATAATTTCTTAGTTCTCAACAGGTCGTATCCATGTCGGTGGCATCATACTGAGCGATTGATCAATCTATAAACCAACGTACGCGGCGGTGGGGTTTTCACCTCTGTGCTGCCACTTCACCAGCCCTCTCAGCTGGATCCATAAGCTCATCATACTTATACATCATTAGGAAGGTCACCGGGCCCAGGTATCCCGGCCTCCAACCACATCACTTTCCACCTTCACTTCAACTTCCATACAAATATATTTTTCTTAACATGCATTTAAACTTATCATAAAAATTCTTACATGATGCATGAACTTAAAAAAATATCATTTATTTCTTTATTTCATGAAAATTTGTCCGTAAATATATATTTAATTTATTTTCTTAAAAATCATACTTATATATCTAATAAAAATGCATGCATGAATTAAATATATATTTACGGACGTTTATTTTTCCAAGGACTTGTTCGAGCTGCTGACCACTTAACTTAAACCCATAAATTTTTAGACTGACTCAAAAACCCAAAAGCCCGACCTGAAAGGCCCATTAAGCTTCATGGGCCCCCAGGCCCATGGAAAACTAATGGGCTTACTAAAAACATAATTTAGGCCCATCAACTTATTAACTTAAAGTTAAATTAATAAAATTATTAACTAACCATTAACTTATAAATTTGACCGATAAAATTACTAAACCCGCCACAACTTGGTCCAATAATTTTCATGGATCACACGGCCCATGACAAATTAGTGGGCTCACTTCATTAATTAATTAAGCCCATAATTAAAATTAAACTAGTCTAATTAATTAATTAACTCGAACCCAAACTCATTTATTATTAACTTAATCTCTTATTTAATTCAAAATAAAAATACCCGAGTCCAACTAATATAAACCAAACCCGAACCAAACTAACTTGACCCATTATATTTTAGACCCAACCCGGACCCGAAAAGCCGAGCCCAGCCTGCCAAAACACCAGACACAACCCTAGCTTACCTCTCCCTAAGCCCAACTCGAGGCAGCCCTGAGCGGCTTCCGAAAATCTGATCGTGCTGCCTGCTCAGGCCACCTTTGGATGTGAAACCACCTCCCATACTTAGCCAACACCCAGACGGTTCTAACCCAACAAATTTGACCTTAAACCGAGCCCTGTAGAAGGAGAACAAACCAAAACAACAGAGCCCTTCTGCTGCTGTTCGTGCAGAACGCGACCGCTGATTCCGGCCGTTCGGCCGCCAATCTACGGCCACCACTGGCCGGAGAACCACCTGGAAAAACTTTCCAAAGGTCTTGGGATTATAACTCAACTAGAACCAACCTAAAACTCGTCCTGTGGACCAAGAACGAGCCCTCGCACGCAAACCGCTCAGTTTGCGTCTAAACCTGCGTCCAGCATGAACCTAGCCCAAACCAACAACTAAAGCCACTGAACCGTCATCCAAACACGACCCTAGGGACCCTGTATCAACCCTCAACCCGTTGGTCAGCAAGCTAGAACAATCCATGACAGAAAAACGTGATAAAATTGATTCATAAGCTTTAAAAACGTAGGTTCTATGCATGTTCATGAATGTTCTTCATTAAAACCACATATATCATGCAAGATCATAATTTTCATGCTAAAATCAGAATAATATGACTTAAATGGTGTTCAAAAAGGGATTCAAACGTGCCTTGATGAATATTTGCAAGAAATAACGTTTATGTCGCGTCGTACGGCTCTCCGGGACGAACAGATCTCCAACCAATATAAAATCTTAAAAGCTCGGCTACGGGGCTGTGAAAATCTTGCTGGAACGATGAAGATGATGGAGAAAGGTTGAGGGAGGCGGCTAGGGAGTTGAGGCGTGAGATAGGGTAGAAAATCTTAGGATAATATTTGGGTAGTCTAGGTTAAATATTTAAATAAATACTTTGGGTAGATAATTACTAAAATTTAAACGAAAAAAATACATGATAATTTGCTAAAAACTTAAAAATCCCGAAATAATAAAATAGGTGATTTTTAAAACTTAATAAAAGTCATTAAAATGATTTATTTTGGGTAAAAACGGACATCTAAATATACATATATATAAATACCATAATTTTCTTCAAATTATACCTTAAAATAATATTTTAAGGCTCCTAAAAATCTCCGAAAATATTTTGGGTGAAAACAAACATCTCGTCCGTCCACGGCCCCGCCTACGCGATCATAAAATAAACTTTCTCAAATAAATTCATAAACCACAGAAAACAAATTTAAATGCCGAAAAAATATTTAAAACATGAAAATAAATAACATAATTTAAATAATCACTCATAAAAACAATTTAACACATTTTCACATTATTTTAAACTTATTAAATCTCTTAGTTATGCATGCGGATTTACGTAGCAAATTTCCGGACGTTACAATTCTCTCCCCCTTAAATGGAATTTCGTCCTCGAAATTTGATTTAACTTAGTCGTCTAATAACACATGACTAAAATGTTTCAAAACTAATTTTTTAAACTTAAATCCCAAAAACATAACTTAATTTATATATCTAAAATTCAACTTAAATCTCAAAAAGAAAAAAAAAATTCCTAACTTGTCAAACTTAAAATCTAAAATCATAACTTAATCTACAAATCTAAATGTCAAACTTACGTCTCATAAATTATCAAACTTAATTTTTTAAACAAATATCATTCTAGTCATCCTGGTGTGTAACGTGTCTCAGAAACATACTGTAATTTCCATAAATTCTCTACGTAACCGCATTGCATAACTAATTTTTTTTTTTAACTTTAAGACTTTCATAACTTAAAATTATCATTTTCATAAATCATTAAAACAAAAATCATGTGTCCCATGCATAAAACATAATTTAAAACATTTAAAACTTACAGACTGGCAGTGCGGCTTCTGAGCTCCGTGTAGCAGGCTAGTAACCTTCCAAGGACCATGGCTCTGATACCAAATGAAACATCCTAAAACTACTACTGAATTTTTTTTTTAAAATCTCTTATTATAAAATAATGAATATAAATATATATATGCACATACATATATATATCGTACTTAAAAATAACTTTACTTAATTTAAAATAAAAATACACAAAATATACAATAAAGGTACACGCATGCAATTAAATACTTAAAACTAATTACTAAATAATAATTTATAAGAATGTCATAATAAAATTCCTAAATAATATTTCTTTCACAAAAATTCATGAAAACTTAGAAAATAATTACTTAAATGTAAAATCCATGCATATACTAAAAATCTATAATAATAATACATATGCGGAAATATATGTTCTAGTCTCAACATAAAAATCATCTTAGAGCAATGGTCACGGGTTCTAGCCGCCTGGATACTCATATGCCCTCGCCACCAGTCGGGAACACATTAACTTCATTAACATTCTGCTCACCTGCACCATTTAAATTTAGTGAGCCTAGAGGCTCAGCACGTTCTATCCTTATATAACAAAATGAAACCACACACAAGCACACATCATATAAAATACGTGAATAATAATTATACGTGCATGCTCTTAAAATATTATGCATATAAACATGAATAAATAATTATAATGCTTCATCATCATGCTAAACATAAACATCATATTTAATAAATCTCATAAAATGTCTTATCATAATTTCTTAGTTCTCAACAGGTCGTATCCATGTCGGTGGCATCATACTGAGCGATTGATCAATCTATAAACCAACGTACGCGGCGGTGGGGTTTTCACCTCTGTGCTGCCACTTCACCAGCCCTCTCAGCTGGATCCATAAGCTCATCATACTTATACATCATTAGGAAGGTCACCGGGCCCAGGTATCCCGGCCTCCAACCACATCACTTTCCACCTCCACTTCAACTTCCATACAAATATATTTTTCTTAACATACATTTAAACTTATCATAAAAATTCTTACATGATGCATGAACTTAAAAAAATATCATTTATTTCTTTATTTCATGAAAATTTGTCCGTAAATATATATTTAATTTATTTTCTTAAAAATCATACTTATATATCTAATAAAAATGCATGCATGAATTAAATATATATTTACGAACGTTTATTTTTCCAAGGACTTGTTCGAGCTGCTGACCACTTAACTTAAACCCATAAATTTTTAGACTGACTCAAAAACCCAAAAGCCCGACCTGAAAGGCCCATTAAGCTTCATGGGCCCCCAGGCCCATGGAAAACTAATGGGCTTACTAAAAACATAATTTAGGCCCATCAACTTATTAACTTAAAGTTAAATTAATAAAATTATTAACTAACCATTAACTTATAAATTTAACCGATAAAATTACTAAACCCGCCACAACTTGGTCCAATAATTTTCATGGATCACACGGCCCATGACAAATTAGTGGGCTCACTTCATTAATTAATTAAGCCCATAATTAAAATTAAACTAGTCTAATTAATTAATTAACTCGAACCCAAACTCATTTATTATTAACTTAATCTCTTATTTAATTCAAAATAAAAATACCCGAGTCCAACTAATATAAACCAAACCCGAACCAAACTAACTTGACCCATTATATTTTAGACCCAACCCGGACCCGAAAAGCCGAGCCCGGCCTGCCAAAACACCAGACACAACCCTAGCTTACCTCTCCCTAAGCCCAACTCGAGGCAGCCATGAGCGGCTTCCGAAAATCTGATTATGCCGCCTGCTCAGGCCACCTTTGGATGTGAAAACACCTCCCATACTTAGCCAACACCCAGACGGTTCTAACCCAACAAATTTGACCTTAAACCGAGCCCTGTAGAAGGAGAACGAACCAAAACAACAGAGCCCCTCTGCTGCTGTTCGTGCAGAACGCGACCGCTGATTCCGGCCGTTTGGCCGCCAATCTCCGGCCACCACTGGCCGGAGAACCACCTGGAAAAACTTTCCAAAGGTCTTGGGATTATAACTCAACTAGAACCAACCTAAAACTCGTCCTGTGGACCAAGAACGAGCCCTCGCACGCAAACCGCTCAGTTTGCGTCTAAACCTGCGTCCAGCATGAACCTAACCCAAACCAACGACTAAAGCCACTGAACCGTCATCCAAACACGACCCTAGGGACCCTATATCAACCCTCAACCCGTTGGTCAGCAAGCTAGAACAATCCATGACAGAAAAACGTGATAAAATTGATTCATAAGCTTTAAAAACGTAGGTTCTATGCATGTTCATGAATGTTCTTCATTAAAACCACATATATCATGCAAGATCATAATTTTCATGCTAAAATCAGAATAATATGACTTAAATGGTGTTCAAGAAGGGATTACGTGCTTTGATGAATATTTGCAAGAAATAACGTTTATGTCGCGTCGTACGGCTCTCTGGGACGAACAGATCTCCAACCAATATAAAATCTTAAAAGCTCGGCTACGAGGCTGTGAAAATCTTGCTGGAACGATGAAGATGATGGAGAAAGGTTGAGGGAGGCGACTAGGGAGTTGAGGCGTGAGATAGGGTAGAAAATCTTAGGATAATATTTGGGTAGTCTAGGTTAAATATTTAAATAAATACTTTGGGTAGATAATTACTAAAATTTAAACTAAAAAAATACATGATAATTTGCTAAAAACTTAAAAATCCCGAAATAATAAAATAGGTGATTTTTAAAACTTAATAAAAGTCATTAAAATGATTTATTTTGGGTAAAAACGGACATCTAAATATACATATATATAAATACCATAATTTTCTTCAAATTATACCTTAAAATAATATTTTAAGGCTCCTAAAAATCTCCGAAAATATTTTGGGTGAAAACAAACATCTCGTCCGTCCACGGCCCCGCCTACGCGATCATAAAATAAACTTTCTCAAATAAATTCATAAACCACATAAAACAAATTTAAATGCCGAAAAAATATTTAAAACATGAAAATAAATCACATAATTTAAATAATCACTCATAAAAACAATTTAACACATTTTCACATTATTTTAAACTTATTAAATCTCTTAGTTATGCATGCGGATTTACGTAGCAAATTTCCGGACGTTACAAAATTTCACTTTGATTACTAGTTAGTGCCAATTGCACGACCACATGCTTAATATTCATTTAAATCAATCATATATGCATAAATAGTTAAATACAATGATTTATTCTACACGATATTAATTTGACTCGATGTCAAATAAACATCTGGTGTAATTAATATGAATTACACTTGATTTCATACCGATAGGTACAAGTTTATTAATTAAATCCATGATGCATTGACTTATGCCCATTTTAATCTAATCCCATGATACAAGAGCCCAAGGCTCAAGCCCGTCAATCACTCCTGAAAATTTATAAATAGATATTCTCCATATTCAAGGTAAACTCTCATTTTTTTTTTCTCTCTAATTGAGTTCTTTTATATTTGGAGATTATCATCGTGCTCTTTGCTGAATTGAACGTCGAAGTGCCTACGCCGGGTAACCACCCGACGCCTCTGACAAATGTTCGTGATGCAAGTGACAACCTACGAATTTACAGCTTACCGGCTTATGGTTGTGAAGCTCTGACCTACGAAGTTACAGCTTACGCACCTTATGCTTATGAGGTTCCACTTACGAACCAGTTGGATTTCATGTTGTCGTTTATGTAGTTCGAGCAATTGTATTTTTTGACTACATCATCTTGGCATCGTCTGTGAAAAACAGTTCTCACTGAGAATGGATAATCAACCTCACACCTTTCAAGATACTGATAGTGATGGACTACCACCTCCCGTGACCCAACCAACAATGCAGATAACCCAAGATGAATTGAGAACCATATTAGAGGAGATTGTCGTTCGCGCCGCGAGTGAAGCCTTGACACGGTTCTTGGAGTCCCAACAAAATGACAAGGCCGAGAAAAAGGCCGACGAAAATGATCCATCCCCCACTACACCGAAAGAGGACGCACAAAAGAAAAACAACAAATGAAACAAAAACTTCACCTCCTAATTCCAAGAAGAAGACCCATAGAGAGGATGAGACCCAGAGTCAAGCTCAGAGCACCGCACATCGAGTCATAAAACCTACACAGCATGTTCCTGGCCATGACTCACACACAATGAATGAAGAGGAAAAATCCTTAGCAATTCTACCTTCTCGACGCAGCCCATTCACTACGGCTATCCTAGCCAAGTCATTGCCCAAAGGAATGAAAATTTCCAACCTTCCAGAATATGAGAGAACAGGAGATCCATAGGATCACCTTGATAGATTTTATGCAAAAGCGGATTTATATGACATAGGCGACACTGCTTACTGCAAGACATTCCGAACCACTCTGTCAGGGCGCACATTGGCCTGGTTTAACAAACTACCTTTCAGGACCATTGGAAACTTGGAACAGTTAACTCAACGTTTTCTCCATCAATTTTCGATCAACAAAAAGTATTCGAAAACTGCGGAATATCGTTTTACGATCATTCAAAAATGAGGGGAGGGCTTGCGGACAGGGGCGGAGCCAGGATTGAAAAGTACCTGAGGCTGGCTAACTGGCTCCGTCCCGTGTTAGAAAATATATATGTGTATGAAGTCAGTTAAAATCAAATCAAAATTTCTAAAATTGAATTAACATTTATCCAATTAAACGAATCGACCGAACTTTACTATGAACACCAAAAAAATAAAAAAAAATCTACTATTTTGATCAGTAATAAAATTAAATGATTTCGATCTTTTATAATTTTTTTTTTAAAAAAATCAAGTTCTACTTAAAAAATTATAGTTAAAAATTTAATTATATAAATATAAATTATTTATTAAAATATATATTTTCAAATTTAGTTCTATTGTCCAATAAAATTTTATTAGAAAATTTAATATTATTAATTTAATTTATAAATATTAAGTTTGTCCAGTAAACAAAAATATTACGTTAAAAGCCGAAATCAAAGCGACATAATCAATATTTTTAAAATCTAAAACCGAAATTTTGAATAAACTGATCTGATTTTTCAGATGAATTCAACTCGTTAGGTTATTTTGATTGAAATTGATATTTTCTGCTCATCTAGATTGTAATTGATGTTTGCCCGTGATATGTCGATATATGCTCTTTTGGTTTAAAAATAACTTTTAAATTTTTATTCTCTTCATTTCCTGAAATACATAACTAGAAAATTTCAATCATTTTAAAAATTTACAACAAACGGTCGTTTTTTAAATATCATAATTATTGAATTTTTAGTTTTCTAACTAGAAAAATCGCAATACAAACTCAATAATAATTGCAAAGTCAATAAGATCTCAAATATTTCAATTTTCAACCAATTGATTATTTTTCCTAAATTTCGAAACAATAGTTTTTAGGATAAAAATCCAAACTTGAAAATTCATATGTATCATAAATCAGTATTATCGCAACAAAATATTAAAAAAAATATTAGAGTTTTCGAAATTATCACAAATCACATAATTTCAAAACCTACGACAATAAATCAACCAAAAAATGTAATGAATTGTTCTATTTTTAATTTTTTTACATGGGGCTGAATTTTTTTTTAATTTAAAACTACTAATTTTTTTTTTTGAAAAAATAGGTGGGGTGAGAGCCCACCCTGGCCCAAGGGTGGCTCCGCCCCTGCTTGCGGGACTATGTACAATGGTTTATGCAAGCCGTCCACGAAGTCCCTAATGTTAACCATGACTTGCTAGCAGAGATAATGCAACAGAATCTCCGACAAAAAAAGTTCAAAGAGTCGATAGCAGGGAAGCCCCCAATCACCCTAGAAGAATTACTAGAAAGAGCAAAAATATATATCCGCATAGAAGAGTCTATCGAGCCACGATATACCTGGGAAAAAAGAAGAAAGGAGGAAGAGAAACCAAAAGGAAAGAGGATAGGCGAACAACTCAAATCCCCCGACTCCAATTCACCCCTCCTGAATGCACGTTTGATAGACGTAATGATAGTGTCCGAACAACATGGGTTATTTCAACCCCCATGCCCGATGAAGGAGAACCGTAAGCAACAACGATCGGAGAAGTATTGTCATTTCATAAGGATAAAGGGCACACCACTGAAGATTGTTTCAGCCTCCGTGCTGAGATAGAAAAGTTAATCAAGTGACGATACTTGGGTGATTATGTGGATAAGTTTCTTAGTCAACAACGAGATAACAAGAACCATGATGACAACCGTCAACGTGAACAACGGAAAGAGCGAGGTGATACCAGCAAGAAACCCGACCAGATCGAGGGAAGTGAATAGGTAATATATGTGATAACCGAAGGGCCCTCTTGCAGTGATTCAAATCATGCACGGAAAAATTTAGCACGTGCAGTCAGTGGAGATCGTCCATCTTCATGCTCGGTCCCCACCCCAATAATACAGGAGATGTCAAGACAATTTGAAGAAATCTCATTTGGAAATGCAGACGTGGAAGCCTCTTTTGATGAACACAATTAGGGGTATTCAAACTTTGGATAAACCGAAAAAACCGGCGAACCGAAAATTCGATTTTTTTGGTTATTTGACCGGTTTTGATTTTCGTTTTACACAATTTCGGTTTTCCGGTTTGGTTTTTGGTTTTAAGAAAAAAAATCCTAAATAACCGAAAAATCGAAATAAATGATAATTCTTTATTTTTTTATTATTATATTGGACCCCAAACATGTCCTAACCTAAAAATAAAAATAAAACTTAAAAATATGTGAATAAATAATAAAATAATTTATTTAGGGTTTTGATTGACGTTTGAATTTGATGACTAAGAATTTAAGCCGCACAAATTTAGATTGGACACCCTTCGTTGCTTACTGGCTTCGATCCTTCACTGCTTTGAGGCTTTCCTTTTCAATCTTCAGTCTGGATTGAGAAGAAGATCTCGTGTTGCTTCACAGATCAATCTTCAGTTTGGATTAAAAAAGAAGAATAGAACATGTTGTGACTTATGCAACTGCTCAGGCCTCAGCCGTGCTCTCTATATTGCTCATCGTATTTTTTTATTATAAATTTATTTTCTGAATTTCTTTTTACCGTGGATTAAGTGATACAAAGTAATCCACAAAGTAATTTATGTCATTATAATTTTTGTCATTATGTGTTAAGTGATACAAAGTAATCCACAATGAAACTTGTTTTGTTGATTTTAACATTTTGCTCTATTTTTTTCTTGACTTGCTAGATTTATATATGCCAATATGTGTTTTTAAATTGAGTGCTTCTCTTATTCTTCTAAAATTAAAGTCTTAAACCGAAATAACCAAACCGAAAATACCAAACCGAATTGCAAAAAATCAAACCGAACCGAATTAAAACGATTCGGATATCGGATAAGGCATATGTAAAATCGAAAATCGAAACGAAATGTTAAAAAACCGAACCGAACGGACCGATGAACACCCCTAAACACAATGATGCCTTAATAATTTCCGCCATCATTTTTAAATTTTGGGTAAAAAAGATATTAGTGGACTCCGAAAGTTCAGCGGATATCATTTTTTACGGGGCGCTCCAAAAAATAGGGATTTGCAACACACAACTAATGCAAGTGAAAACTCTTCTCGTCGGTTTTGCAGGAGAGATAGTTGAAGGAGCATAGGAACTCACAATATTGTTTGTCTTTGATCGTAAAATTAAACTTACTAAAATATCTCTACTTTGATGATAACAAAATATCTCTATTTTTTTTAAAAAAAATATATATCAAATCTTTTTTAAGAAAAGTTAGTGTGTTGTTAATTATTTTTTGTGTTATTTCGAGGATGATGTGTTTTATTAAATATTTATATTTATAAATTTTGTTAAAGATAAAATAATATTTATTGATGATTTTTTTTAAAAAAAATAGATAAAATCGAAATAAATAGAAACAAAATTCAAATCCTAATATATATATCAATAATTTTATTACAAAATACTCGCGTAGTGGCACATATGTACAATGTCTTTAAATATGTGTGTATGGCTAAGTATGTTCAGACCGTTTCCCCCGCTCACATCAACCCTCCCAAAAACCGGCTTGGCCTCGCCGTCTTTGTTGTAGTGGTGGGTTCGCTGCAGATCTCCGCCGCAAGCCACCGCATTCGCGCCCCTTTTGTCATCCTTTGATATTTTCTTCTTCAGCCGTTACGCTACTTTTCTCATATTCGACGACGCCGTCGACGACGCCGACGCCTGAGCTCACCATCGAAAAAAGTTGCGGACTTTCGGGTGGTGGAATTTCCTGTTGTCTGTCCCTTTTCTTATATCGGGTTTTTGTTTTTAATTAGTTATTGTTTCCTGTGCTGTTGCCGTTTATATTCAAACGCCCATTCGAAACCCTAATTTTAATTTCCGCGAGGACTAGAACCGTATCTATCTTAGTCGATTTTCTTCTCTTAGTTAGCATCTTATCCGTCGATGGACAATCAATCAAGATTTCAGAATCCTATGCCTATCAGCAACGGAAGCTTTAACAAGGTATCATCAAATCGAAACGATGCTGTTGGGCTGAAACCCTCGCCACAGATAATTCTGGATCGATTTAGGGCAATGGCGAGAGAGAGGGAAGAAGAGCTTGGGTTTTTTGGTGGCCTTGGCGAAGAAGCAGTTTCACGTTTGAGTATGGATGAGATTGTACGGTTTTATGAGATCGTTCTGTCAGAGCTTACATTTAATTCGAAACCCACAATCACTGATCTCACTATGATTGCGGGTGAGCAGAAGGCGCATGCTAAGGGCATTTCTGAAGCTATTTGTTCCCGGATTATCGAGGTATAGCATCTAGGATACTTTTGGAATCATCGACAGCCTTTTGGAGTTCTTGTAAATATGTTGGTTTGTTGGTCTTGATTGTATTGGAGTTGTAGCGAATGGAGTTGTAGAGCATAAAATGCTTGAATTGAAGCTTTTTTTTTCCCCTCTTTTTTCCATTTAAGTTTTATTATATGATTTCATTTTGTCTTAGTTCGTAAAAAATATGAGCCGCACAATCTCACGAATGAAAGAAACACAGCAAGAAGTAAAGTGTTGTAGCACAAATTGGAAGATTTGGAAAAATAATTTAAAACAAGTTTTATTTAATCATGAGGATACTTTGTATGAGAACCAAAACCAAGCTACCAACTTTGGTGTAACTTAATTAACATGAATTATCTCATTGCAAGAACCATACACCTTTCAGATCTGCACTCAAAAAATACGGTTTAATCTCATTCTGAGCAAGAAATAAAATTTTATTGGATTTAAATTATGAATTTGCATATATATGATAGAGCACAGCTCGAGTAGTATGTACCTTTACCAATTTTGTTTTCCTTATAGTTGTTTAAGTTGCAGAGATTGATCGTGTGGGTATTCGTAGAGTTTCATTTCACTTGAGGAAGTGGTGTTTTGTTTAGTTTGAATACTTGTTTGGTGAACATAGCTTTATGTTTATATTTTCTTATGTTTCTTCATGTTGGCCCGAGAATTTTCATGGCAACGCTAGCCAGTACTGAATTTCAGGTATTGGCTTGACATTCGTATGTTTGTTGGGGAAATGTTATTGTGTCGTCATAATGATCACTGACCTTTTGAATGCTGTGGCAAAGTGGAAATATGAATAACTGGAACTCTGATGGCACTTATTCAGGGTGAAACATCTAATCAAAAGGTGTTGAATTTGGTTGATTCTCTTCTATTTTGATTATTCCTGCCAATTTGATGGTTCAGGCTCACACAGTATTTGCTGCCGTTGGCTCTACTATGATTTGCCCGTTGCCTGTTGTCCATTAGCTACCATGTGTACTCTGACTTATTTACAAATACTCAGTTTCATACTTTATACCCTTGATGTTCCAGATGTTCGAAATTGACAATAGAAAGGGCTATTACTTTTGGAACAATTAGCATCCCTGCTCAACTGTTTTTGGATCATAAAAAAGTAGTGCTTCAGTATTCTATCTCTGCCACTACTTGGATATCCCTGAGTTAATGACTCAATGCGCATGCCCACACAATCAAGATTTGGTTTCTATAATAATTAGGATTACCAATTTTTTGTGTCTATATCAAGATTTGGTTTTTATAATAATTAGGATTGCCAATTTTTTGTGTCTATGTCTGTGTCCTGTTATCATGCACTTATATTATTTGTTTTTAGGATTACTCTCTTTTTTTGTTTTTCTTGTCTCATCTCAACCTACTAATTGTAGGTTCATACACTATGTGGCTTAAAGACTTCCAATTCTCTGATATTTATCTCTTCCAGGTTCCTGTAGATCAAAAGCTGCCTGCCTTGTACCTTTTGGACAGTATTGTGAAGAACATAGGCAAAGAATATATTAAATACTTTTCTGCCTACTTGCCTGAGGTGAGGACTAAAGAATTGAATATTGAATAAAACGCCTCTTTAACTTTTTTACATTGACATGTTGAGCTAATGTTAGTTTATTATGCTGTGTTTTCTCATTTGTGTTTGATTTCCGAAAGGTATTTTGTGAGGCCTTTGCTCAAGTCCACCCCAATATGCACCCTGCAATGCGCCACCTTTTTGGTACATGGTCATCTGTGTTCCCAGTGTCAGTACTTCGCAAGATTGAGGAACAATTACAGTTGTCCCCTTCTGTAAGTGGTCAATCTCCTAGATTGAATTCTTTGAGAGCTCCTGAATCTCCTCAACCTACACATGGAATACACGTTAACCCGAAATATCTGGAAGCACGACGGCAGTTGGGTCATTCAACTGTGGACTCCGTAAGCTTTAATTGAATTTTTTTTTTCTGTTTACTCTCTTACTTTATTTGTCTTTTCTCTTGCTTGTGATGATTCACTAGTTACATTGTGCATGCATTTCATTTTTATGATTCATATCGATTGATCCTTGGTTCACCAGTATTACTATCATAGGTAAGAGTAAAACTGATTGAATGCAATGATATCATCTTCTTGTTGCATTTTTGTATAATAGCGCAAGCATTTGCATCATTCACTGAAATAAACTAGTGACTATTTTGAGACCCAAAAACTCTTTTAGGTTCTTATATTGCTGGTAGGTCTTTCCAAAATGTATCTATTGAAATTCATGCCTAGTCTTTCTGCTATTTAAATTTGTGTACATCATTTGAGGAACCTTACTATATATACCGGACTGTCCTCTTCGTTTGAAATTACATTTGACAAGTGGAAATCAAGTATTATCGCTTTGAGTTCTTTTCACCTCGCGGCCTCGCCCTTTGATGTGGTCAATGTTTCCAAGGATGAATACGATTAGCCAATTTACGCGTAAATATAGTTTTAATTTAATTATTAAATGTAGCAAAAATATTATACTGGTGGTCATTTGGAGGCTAATTTTATGAGCACGAGTTGTTATAGCTTATACTGTTTTGCTATTTGTGCCTTTTGTTTTGCATAGTATGGACTTCATCTATCTCACTTTTCAGATTATTTCCACTACATTTCGTATCATTTTTTGTTAGTTCTCTTTGAGATATTCTGATCCTTTTTATTTGTTTTGTTGTCATTTTTTATTGTGTTAACGATTCTAAAATGAATTTATTGTCAAAGCTTTGGTAGTCTAAAATTTATTTTTATGAGAGCACGTTGAAAGTTCATATAATTGATGACAGATGAAGGGAATAGAAGCTGCAGTAATATCCGGAACATTCATGAGTAAAATGATCATGTTTTTACAATTTTGAGTTATTCAATTTGCAGGTTGGAGCTGAAGGTGAAAGCCCGACTGGGGGCGCAAACCATGCAACTTCCGGTTTTGATGCGATAAAGAAGTCTCTGCCATCAACCGCCAAGATAATGCGGCCCTCTACTTTTAGAACTGGGCATACCGGGTCATTAGTGCCTTCGCTCGATGAGTTTAGCATTGATAATTCTCCAAGAAGAGTTGCTGTTGGGGCCTCGCCATCTAAGTTGGGGATTAATTATGGTATCAGTCGAGTGACAGGCAGGGAGGAGGAAAGCAGTGAATGGCAATTGAGAAATTGGCAGGGAAAATCCAATCATCATCTTAAAACTTCTGCTGCATATAACCATAACAATGATGTTGATCTTCGAGGTCCTAGAGCTTTGATTAGTGCCTATGGAATTGATGAAAGGGAGAAAAATTTGACCTCCAAACGTCAAACAGTAGACCAGTTGGACGCCAATGTTATTGAGTCAAAGGGAGCTGTTAGGACATGGCAAAACACAGAAGAAGAAGAATTTGATTGGGAAGATATGACCGCCACAAACACTATTGCTCCATTGGTGGGTGATTTCATAGGAAATTGGTCCAATAGTCGATGTTTTTTGATTGCTAATGGCCTGATTTATTGTTTGAGAATGTTTCTTCTATCTGTGGTTAATAACTAGCTGGCAAAGTTTGGTTAATAACTAGCTAGCAACTTTGAAAATTATCCTTTTTGCTATGATATGATTTGTTAGTTCATGACCTTTTCTGTGATTATATATTATCATGTTTTTGATGAAATTTTTTCATAATTATTGACTTTTTCGATACTAGGCTTTAACCCCATGCCTATGCAGGCACACCAACAATTACTCTTTCGTGACAATTATGTGGTGATTTTTTAAAAATTGACTCGTGTTATTTTGTTCTCTTCTGTTTTGTAGCTTGGTCGCGGAGCAATGAACAAGATTGCTGGAGTCCTGCCAAATGTTGTTGGCCCTACTGATTTGATAACCCATATTCACCCTCATTTACCACCACAGCATTCTCAGAGTCGTCAAAATGCCAACGGAGGTGGTTCATTTTTAGAAAATAGAAGCCATTTTTCTTCTAGTGATAAAAGGCCCCCAATATTAGGTGATTTCCCAATGTCAGATGGAATTTCTGGTGGGTCCTCTAATGTTGTATCCAAGCTTAGTTCTACTCACGACTCTCCAGCTCCTGAGATTCAACCTGATGTTGATGCAGCTTTAATTAATTCACAATATCCTGCAAAGTTGTCGAGTTCACACATTCTAGTCCCAGTTTCTGCTCTTCCCCCACAATTGCAAAGTGGAGGTCAATTTGGCATGAACCAAGCAGGCAAAAACTTTGTTGATCATGGTTTAAGTAGAACAGTTCATTCTGGGACGCATTTCAGTGGCATTACAAGCATATCACATTTGAACATGCCTCAAATTCCCAGTCAGAGTCCTGGATTAGTTCCCTTAAATATCCAAGGTCATGCACCAGTTTCTTTTCTACAACCTAATTTTTCACAGTCTCGGGAGTTTAGACCAAATTTGCGCCTGCCGTTTACTGCCTCAGCTCCATCACAGGCAAAAGTACCACCTCCAAACTATGGATATTTACAAGGGCATGGCCCTCCTATTGGTTTTGCCTCTTCTAATCTAGTTCCTGGTGGGCGTCCACCTTTGCCATTGAGTGCCACAAATATGTCCTTTCACATGTCTGGGGTAGCCTTGCCGTCACTACCTGGGGGTCCTCGTCCTGGCACAACTCCTGCCATACCCAGTCTAAATATCGGTCGAGCGACTCCTCACTCCGGAGCTGTGGGCCCGCTTTCAAATTTATTTAGTTCTTTAGTGGCTCAAGGTTTGATATCATTGACAAAGCAGGTATGTGATTGTGTCATTTATATCCTGTTATATATCATTAGCTGGTTGAGCAAAACCTCTCACATCTTTCTGTACTACAAATAGGATTCTATTGGAGTGGATTTTGATCCAGACAGTCTCAAGATGCGGCATGAATCTGCAATAAGTGCATTATATGGTGATCTTCCCAGGCAATGCACCACTTGTGGTCTTCGATTCAAGAGCCAAGAAGAGCACAGCAAGCATATGGATTGGCATGTTAGCAAGAACAGGACATTAAAAACCCGGAAGACAAAGCCTTCTCCCAAGTGGTTTGTAAATGTAAGTATGTGGCTACATGGTGCGGAAGCATTGGGGACGGAAGCAGTTCCAGGTTTTTTGCCTGCTGAGAACACCGTGGAAATGGAGGAGAACGAAGAAATGGCTGTTCCTGCTGACGAGGACCAGGATGCTTGTGCTTTATGCGGGGAGCGTTTTGATGATTTTTACAGCGATGAGATGGAAGAATGGATGTATAAGGGGGCTGTATACATGTATGCACCGGCTGGATCAACAGTAGGAATGGACAGGTCGCAGTTAGGCCCCATAGTGCATGCTAAATGCAAGTCCGACTCTCATGGGATTCCACCTGAAGATATTACAAGAGTTGAAGGGGTATGCCTTTCTTATTTTAATATATTCTATGAATGTTCCTCTCTGCTTAACGTTGCCAACTGCTCAAACATATATTAACTTCTCATGAATACCATGACCCTCTTATTGTTATGGTAATGAATGTGATTGAGGAAAAACTGTTTTTAAACCTTCTCAAAATCATGATTATCTTGCCCTTATTGTGTTAACAAAACATTTTACGAGTTCTATTTTGTGATTTGAATACCTTTGGATTCACCGAACTTCATTTTTCTTCTTTTACGGTTGTAAGCATGTTACCATAATCTGGGAAGAATTTATCATTCTGCCCCCTCAAAATAGTTTTGAAGTGTTTTATTGCCCCAAAAGTTTTATAAATATATCATCTGGCTTAAAAGCAGACAGGCTGACTGTGTTTGTGTGCAGTGAAAAACTCTTGGCATATCAATCTCCAGAATCTGGACTAGAGATTTTTCATCATTTTTCAGACATCTTTACTGTTTGCTCGTTACAATCAAGTTAAAATCTCAAGTGAATATATTGGAATTATTAGATCTGGCAACTGTTATTGCACACTCATGAGCAAATTGCATCATAGAAATGTATTGTTAATAAAAACATATTGTCAGTGTGCATTGCAATTGACACTCTCATCTTGTAGGTATTACCATATAATCTTTGTTTTGGTGGCATGCTTGTGCAATTGAAAAATATTTTATTCTATACAAGCCTTGATAACTTAACTCATGTGAATAAATCTGATTAAAGCGATCATATAGCCTTTTTTTATTTGTGTCCTCGTGCAGGGATTGGCTGAAGAAGGTGGTCCAAGGAAAAAGCTGAGGATCTAGCCTTCTTACAAATGGTCGTATAGGTCTTTTGTAACTTACCGAGCAGTTGTCAAGTTATATTCTTTTTTTCCCTAGATTTTGTAGCCTGCCAGATTCTTGTACATATATACTATAGTTGGTTTATTCACTTACTCTTGGTTGCTTGAAAAGGAAAAGAAGAACCCGTATTGTTACGACTTTGTTTCTCTGGAGTTATTCACTCTTTCTTCCTTCAAGAATTTTTGGGACATTTTTTTACTTTTTATTAGTTTCCAATAGCTTAGGCCCGGCTGGGTTGGGGATTGTTAAAAGGTTTTAGTCGAAAGTTCTCTCTTGCTCCTGTTTTGCAGGAGGTGGCTTGAAATAGTTTCGTGAACATAAGACCAGCATCGGGAGGAGCACATCTTGGAGTCGACTGCCAATATTTCTGGAGAAAGAGCATGTTTTGCTGAACTTGCTGAGATTACATCAATTAGTCTTCATGATGGAGTGTGTTCTTTACGATTTTGCAGTCAAGATACGAAGTTGCCTGGTCTGATTATGTTGAAGTTATTGGCACACATTATATTGTAATAGTTCTGGATTCATGCACTCTAGGGAAAGTGATGTTTGTGTTTGAAACTCGCCATCTCTATTCTCTATAATATTCTCTCAGTCCTTTTCCCTTCAAGTTCGAATAGCCATTTATTTACACTTTTTGTAAGGTTGCAGTTGAATTGATCGTGTGGATTTATTTTCATGACTATAACTATAATAAACCAGAAAATTTAAGTAGTGGATTTGAAATTATTGATTACAGATGTAATTGGTAAATAATTAATATATAAGTTTAACTTATTTCGAAAGTGCAACTTATATTGAAAAAAGAGTCGAACAATTTCTGGCATAAAAAGGATAGCAAGAAACGTGGGCTTCTGATTTTACAAGTCCTAGTGTCAAGGTGAAGATTAAGATCAACAAAGTTTTTATTTTTTAAATATATGTTGAAAGTTGTTTACAAAATAATACTAATAATAATAAATAAATAAAATATTGTAAGTCTAACAAAGTTTTTGAGATGCATTTTGCTGTCAAAAAACCGAGTCAAAACAACTCCGAAAGAAGAGACTTTCTTCAACTGCACAAAGTCTAGTGATTGCTGTGTTTTTGAGCCAAGTAAATGTCATGGCTAATATTATTTTGGTGAGTTGGGGGTTTATTTTAAATGAAAGAATTTCAATTTTGTCAATATGGATGGATCTATCAATGTTTATATTATTATTATGACTATTATCGAATTGCTTAAGCCTAAAATGGAAGACTGATTTATTTTACTCGTACCTGAAGTGGAAGACTTCAACATTAACACTCGTCGCCAATGGGCTAAACAAAGTAATCAAATTTTTATTTTTTGTTTAATTCTAAATGATATTAACGCAATAATAGATCTTTCAACTTCAAGTCACACAATTATAATAATTATTATGATTTTTTAAAAAAATAAAAAAGATACCCGTACGAAAAGTAAATCTGTAAATGCCTCTCTTTTGACCATCCGTTGAATGTCAATATAGACTCAATCAAAAAAGCAAATTTCACAGAAACGGAGTAAATATTTGGTTTGTGGGATTAGTTGTTAATTAATTAAGCTAAAAAAAAAGGTGAATTGGAATTGCAGCCGCTGGCGCTGACCTTGTTTTCTCCGCACGCGTTAAAAAGAGAGGAAACATCTCGCACGTGAGTGAGGATTTTGGTCGCACGTGTGCCTCTTTCCCTGCACCACCATCATCATCATCATCTACCTACCTTTCCTCTTGTTTGTTTACATTCTCTTCCCTTTTTCTCAAACCGGAATTATTCAACTGAATTGATTGATGGATACTGATTCCGTTCAATCGAGCTTTTCCTATTTGGGGCCCAAGTTCGCCGATCTCGGCGTCGTTAACGACCATTCATCCACCTTCAGCGACTGCAACAGTGACAGGTCCGGCGAATTCCCCGCCGCTTTCGGCCAAAATCGCCGCCTATTACTCTCCTGCGCTTCCGATAACTCCGACGAGCTTATCTCACATCTCGTTATCGCCCTTGGTTCAACCAACGTAGATGAACGGAAGCAAGCAGCTATGGAAATACGTCTCCTGGCCAAAAACAAAGCAGAGAACCGCATTAAAATAGCTAAATCTGGAGCAATTAAACCGCTCATTTCAATAATCTCGTCGAACGATGCTCAGCTGCAAGAGTACGGTGTCACCGCGATATTGAATCTGTCGCTATGTGACGAGAATAAGGAAGAGATAGCCTCCTCCGGCGCGATTAAACCGTTAGTACGCGCGTTGAAAAATGGCACCTGTACTGCGAAGGAGAACGCTGCTTGCGCACTCCTCAGGCTTTCACAAATCGAAGATAATATAGTCACCATCGGGCTATGCGGAGCGATTCCGCCTCTGGTGAGCTTGTTAGAGGGAGGGAGTTTCCGGGGGAAGAAGGACGCATGCACAGCGCTGTACTCGCTGTGCTCGTTGAGGGAGAACAAGGTGAAGGCGGTGGAGGCCGGAATAATGAAGCCACTGGTGGAGATGGTGGCGGATTTGGGGTCAAACATGGTGGATAAAGCGGCGTTCGTGCTGATGTTGCTGGTGTCTGTTGCGGATGCGAGGGCGGCGTTGGTGGAGGAAGGCGGAATCCCGGTGGTGGTGGAGATGGTGGAGGTGGGGACACATCGGCAGAAGGAGATAGCGGTATCGATATTGTTGCGGTTGTGTGAGGATTGCTCGTCGTGTCGCACAATGGTGTCCCGCGAAGGAGCCATTCCTCCCTTGATCGCTTTGTCGCAGACCGGGACAAGTCGCGCCAAACGAAAGGTAAAAAACACAATTGCAGTAAAATTCATTTGATTAAAATAATTAGATTTCAAATTCAAATATAATTAATATATTTTATTGGTTGTGCATGGTTCAAGTTGATATCTTTCATTTTCACTGCCAAAATCGCTCTACACTAGTAGTACCTGGTAACAAAAAAAGGTGATATCGAGTTAGTTCAATTCCTGTATCCTAACAATATTTGTTGGGAAAGGTTCACGTGTGTTTTTTCAGCTAATTGTACCTCACTTCTGTGACAAAATTTAAAAAACATAAAATCATTAAAAAGATATTGATGTTAATACTTTTTTAAAAAAAATTTGTAAACATCACACATTTCACATCTATGTTATAAAAATCAGACATATTTACCTTGTATGATCTGGGGTTTCATGTCTGATTTTTAAAAACACGAGTCTAGCATAATATAATTTTACCTATAGTGTTTTTTTATTTTTTTAATTTTTTATAGTGAATCTTGATGCAATTAGTCAGTGTTTTTTCATGGTCTCGTCATCTTTGTACAATCCATGACACCAAAGGCACTGGTGACATAATTTTTTTTTTAAAAAAAAGGCATTGGTGACATGAAGTTTAATTTTTGTCAAATAATTAAGTTGTTGATTTTGTGTTTTCGGAATTGGGATTTAACAGAGGGATGCAAGTCTAGTTTTTGGTTGATAAGATATCAAGATCGTCATTTTGGGTTATTGTAAATGAAGAAATTTCTTGGCCGGGATAGATGGATTTTTAATTATTCAATTTTAATTTTTTTTAGAGGAAAATAAGTATGGGCCGATATAGTTATACCTACCGACCTTACCTATCTGCCTACTTAGTAGCTTGTTAGTTGGGGATTAATATTAATAGTTGAAAGATCTTAATCAATACAAAGTTTGCATCACTCATAGGGTGATTAATTATTGTATGAAATAATTGAAAACTAATGAATTTGGAATTGTTATTTTGTTAATTGTTGCATGATTGCGTGAGTTGTCGGCTCTTGATTTTTTTTAACACACGACAATCAGAGTAGGCCATTCATGTTTGGTTACTTTATTTAGGAGATTTGAAACTCAAGATCAAGTTCATGCTTACCATCGCTTTAGTTATTTATTATTTATTAACTGGCTTGTAGGATTTTAAAATAGTATATATTCGACATTTATTTTGATTTTTTTTTATATAAATGCAAGAACCACTTATTTTATTTACGCGCGTTCATGATTGTGTTTCATGTATTTATGAGTGAGGTTTTCCATAATTAAGAGTGGACGTGTTGTTGATCACAGGTGGAGACACTAATAGAGCTTCTGCGGCAACCAAGATCCGCCAACGCCGCTGACAAACACATCTGATAAATTCTTTTCATCTCTTCCCATATTTCACATGCCTCCGCTACAAATCCATTCATTCACATTGGAAACAGCTTCATCGTACGTACCATGTGAAACACAAAACAAAATACAAAATTGGGGCCGATAATATATGGACAAGTTGTAAATAGATATATTATATATATGTATAAGATAGTGTTTGTGACATATTGTGAATCGTTCAATTTTTGATCTTGTATGCAGTGTTTTGTGGATTAATAGTTAGCACGTACGGCAATGCTTCGGTTTGATATATTAATTTTTCAGGAAAATAACTCTTGCATTTACCTTTAAGTTTTTGCATGATCCCGCCACTTGGGAAGATTTTTGCAGGTAAATTTTATCAATTACTGTTTACCCCTGCCCTTTATTGGTGTTTTTTTTTATTATTATTAAAAAAAATTATTGTTATCGAGAATATTTTTCGGCACATGAATTTTGAGTCTTGATCAAAACAAACTTGGTTAATCTGCACAATATGTCATATCAGCCCTGATTATGTAAAGAAAAAATATGTACAATATTTTCCTTTTTTTTTAAAGTAAGAAAATATGTGTATTTTTAAAATCGAAATGGTCGTACCAACTCCGTGGACAAGGATAGGTGAACATCCAAAATCTTCTTTCAGTCCGGAAAGTTTTTTATGACAAATTAGAATGCAAGTTTTATATTGATGGCTTCGAAAAAACTAAAAACAAAAATCAATCATAAGGAAATAAGAAAAGAGATTGAAATCTCACCCCAAAAGAAAACAAATTACACCAGAAATTACAATAATTTCACCAGAGTACAAGTTTTAATTTTATTTTTGAATGCTAAAAAAAAAATTAATTTTGATTGATTCAAATTTTATACATTGGGCATCATCACACCTGATCTTCATAAACATTAGCTGCCAGCCTGGGCTTCGGGTGCACCACTAAAGGCTCGGCCCGTTGTAGCGTGAGCCCATAAGCTTCCTCCATATTAAGGTTTTGGGCCAACTGCCCACCCACCAAATGGAAATCAAATGCATGGATCAACGTTGCGGTCAGCAGCTGAACCATACGCACTCCTAAGCTCATACCTGCACATATTCTACGACCCGCCCCAAATGGTATCAATTCAAAATCATTTCCTCTCACATCAGCTTTGGGCTTCTCCCCGCCGGGCAAGAACCTATCGGGCCGAAACTCCAGTGGATTGGCCCATTGGTCTGGATCACGGCCGATGGCCCAGACATTAACCAGAAGCGTCGAATCTTTGGGAATGAAGTACCCGTTGATCTCGCAACTCTCATGGGCAATCCTTGGTAAAGAGAGAGGAGTGGAAGGATGAAGGCGCAAGGTTTCTTTCACCAAAGCTTGGATAAATGTCAAATTAGGCAGGTCGCGTTCGCAAACGAGTCTATCCTTACCGACAACCGAGTCGAGTTCTTGTCGAGCTCGAGCCAAAATTGTTGGATGACGTAAGAGCTCAGCTATGGCCCACTCTACGGTACTAGACGTGGTGTCTGTCCCGGCGGCAAATAAATTCTGCGATCATTTATTATGCTAAGCTCGGTAGCAGCAAAGTATTTTCCAAAACAGTAATAATATATATTGTACGTTCTAGATTCTATTATGATCTAAACAAAATAATGGTGAAATCACGTGCATTGTTGTGAGATGTTTTGTGCAATGTTTGTGGGGCCGAATCAATCGGTTCAAACTTAAAATGGAAAACAATATTAATTATTGCCATAAAAACAATATTTTCACTAAATAGTTAAAAATATTACACAATAATCTATTTATTATACGTTCTATATTCTATTTGGGTCTAAATAATGGTGAAATCACGTGCAATATTTGTGAGATGTTTCGTGCAATGTTTGTGACACTGAGTCAATCCGGTTCATAACTTTCAGTGAAAAACAATAATGTTGAAAAAACAATCAATATTTTCATTAAAATAGGTATATATATATTACATAATATTGATATAAAAAATAATATTTTTTGCTGAAACCATCATTCATCACACAATATCTTTCTATAACATAAAAAAAACATATTTTTGAAAAAAAATGTTTTGGACATTAAAATGAGAATGAGACGTATCAACTACTCTATCTCTCATATTTACAATATGTGAATCAGCTAGAAACTGTTTAAGACGAATAAAATTTTATAAAAATTTAAGAAACTCAGGTATTATTATTATTATTATATCAGCTATAGAAAGACTTACCAAAAGCAAAGCTTTAATTTCTGTATCCGTCAACCTGTCCCCTTTGCTATCATCGACATCCTTCAAAGACATCAACGTCGTCAATAAGTCCACGTACGCCTCATTTCCACCAGAGCCGTTGATCTTGTGTTCTTCCACAATGGCACTCAAGAAAGCATCGAAACGTGAGTGGAGCTTCTTCATCTTCTTAGCCACACCTTGAAGGTCCAAACTCTCTAGCTGTGGGATAAAATCTCCCACGTTGAACACACCCGCCAACACCATCAACTCCACCACCATCGCCTTGAACTCCTCCGCCTTGGCATCTCCGCCGCCGTGCTCGTGCCCGACCACGCGCCGCCCTAGCATCACTCTTGATATCGCGTTCGTGGCGCACACGTTCACCATTTGCCCCAGATATGCCGGCGTTTTCCCTGAACGCGCCAGAGCGCGTGTGAGGACTCTCACTTCCTCCTGCGTATCAGACAATCCATCTGATCTGACAAACTTGTCTTTGCCCGAAATAGGCGAATTAAATCTATGTAAATATATTTTTCTAAAAAAAAAAAAAAAAAATTTGCTAGATGTACATCTTGTAATGTACACTTTGGTTTACATTTTTACTTAAAATTTTCTTAATTTTTCTCATTAATTACAAAATACTCATGATAAAAAATACATATATAGTTAATCAAGGAAATTTTTATAATTAATAAAAAAGAATGTAAACCAAGGTGTATATCGAGGTGTACATCTAGCATTACTAAAAAAAAAATATCTATGTACATATAACAGTATATATAACAGTATATATACTCTAGTCAATTGATCTAAATCCCTAGATCCTTGGAAAATCTATGCTATCCTATAATGTAGTGTAGTATAACATATGGTTTAATTTGTAGATATTTATTATAATAATAGTTTAGAAGACTCTCATTTGGACGATAATCAAAAGGGAAATTAAATATTAACGTTATAAGATGATCCAAATTACCTGCCTAACGTGCACGAAATCATCCAAAGCCTTGGCGGAGAAGAGATGAACGGCGCAGATTTTCCTCAGCAAGCGCCACCGCGGCCCGTACGGCGCGAAAACCAAATCTTGATAATTATATGCAACATACTTGGCTCCTGAATTGGGTGGCCGGCTTGAAAAATTGGAGTCGTGGATCTTAAGGAACTGCTCCGCCACGCCGGCGGAGGCCGCCACCACGACATGCACGAATCCCATCTTGAGATGCATGAGGGGGCCGTGCACCCTAGCTAGCTCCGCCATCGACTGGTGCGGCTTCGGCCCTAGATGGGGTAGGTTCCCGACGATCGGCCATGGCCTTGGGCCGGGAGGCAGTGGCCGTGAATGGGCCGCCGCCGCACGCCTCCGGCTATGCAGAATGAAATATACAAGAAACCCGATAACGGAAGTGCATGCGATCAAGGTTAAAGTTGCAGCCATAGTGGTTAGGCCTGAGACATCCATTCAATATGAGTGTCATCGATCGTTACATATACATACATTAATGTGTGTTGAAGTTGGGAGCTAACGGGAGTGTATTCAATTTAAATTAATTTAATAAATAATAAATGAGTGGTTTGAAATTTTTTTTAGAAAGGAGAGAAATAGTTTAAAATAAAATAATATAAACAACAGTTGCCAGTCTACCACCAACAACTCCCCAACCACCGCGATTTTTTTTTTTTAAATAATAAAAAATAGAAAGGTGTTTTTTAATTTGGGTTCTGGAACCTCTTTAATTTGTTTGGACCAATATTGCTTATTTACATTAATGTTCTTTTGTGACAAGAATAAATTTTGTATTATATACATAAAAATCTACATAACGCAAATAATGGGAAATGACAAATTTTTCCTCTGGCTTGAAGTATTAGAGGTCGTTTTGCTTTATTATTTACATGAATTTTAATGTATCTAATATAAATTTTACTTTTTTTTTTATGTGATACGTATCACATAAAAAATCATCGATCGATGTCAAATAAATCATATTTAATAATTTTAGTGATTTCATACCAAAAAAAGAGAGAGAGAGACTAACACAGAAAAAAATCGAAGTTAATAAATAAAAAATAAAATTTGACAAATTACAATATTAAACCAAAAAATATAGACCAACTTAACAATTTTCCCAAATTTAACTTTGAGGTGTTTAGCATTATTGAGAGATGAAGAAGATAAAATAATAATAATAATAATAATAAATAAATAAATAAATAAAAATGAAATATGCTATAGCAACTAACTCGTGTCACCCCTCCGGCAGGCAGCGACGCGGGCAAAATTTGATCAACACATATATAATATAATAATATAGTAATAAAGTTAAAATGAATTTAATATATGTTAAAATAAAAGAATTTAAATACAAAAGTCAAGTATCTTTATGGTTTCCATAGAATTTGACCCCACCGTGGGAGGTGACGAGTGTTATGGAACGACGGATGCTTCACACGTTTGGTCAAGAAATTAAATTGTTGCAAGTCGTTACTTGGTAGTAGTGTAAAGTATAGGATTCTATGTATTCGATTTTTATTTTTATTTTTTACTTTTATCGTATTGAAAATAATAATTACATTTATGTGAAATGATCTCACAGAAAAGACACATACGATCGAATTTCTCATTAGTATTATATATATTCTCATTAGTATTATATATATGCGACACAACGAATTTAGATTTTTTTGGGCTGGTTCTCGATCAACGACGGTTTTGGCAAGTGAAGCTTAATGTCGACTTTAGTCGAATTGGTGGTGGTTAATTAATGGCCGACGGTGAGAACGATGCTGGAAAACGAATAAGCAAAGCGATGTAGGAAGATAAATTAAAATTTAGCATTTTAGCTACTCGACAAAATGGAAGAAGGATGTTAGATAATGTTGGGATTACCAGGTAAGTCGTTGCCTTACCCAGCTACCAAACTTTGGGTTGACCTGCACGTGTTTCAAGTTTCTTAATTATCAGTTCACCAGTCGTATATTAGTATTGTTTTTTTTAAAAAAAAATATTTTGTATCCATTTTTTTTTTATTCGAGAAAGATATAAGTATTTATTGTATCATTAATATAAGTATTTATTGTATATGTATGTTTGAGTATTTAAAAATTATATAACCAGGTCTGATTCAATAGGTAATCAGATGTCATATATTAATACTGTATGTTTAATATTTATTACTTTTTTTTTTTTTTTACCAATGGAAAAACACGTGAGCCCGGATGTAAAAATAATATTTTTTAAGATCGCACGGATAGTGAAGACTCATTTTTCTGACGGAGATTGAAGACAAAATTAAGTTTAAGTTTGAGATTTAAAACGAGTCGTAGGATTTAAAGCTTATTTATCTTTTTTCCTTTTTTTTTATAAAAATAATCTATCAAATATGTACAAATTTATTCTCAAAAAATATATATATATGGACAAATTTGAATTAAAAAAAAATATCGCATTTAAAATTTAAAATAAGTTCTACGATTGTAAACATCTATTCCTACACCGCTTAAACCCAAATCAAATCCTCGTTTGTTTCAGTTGGGGTGTGTGGATTAATGTAGATTGGTAGATGATGATTTTGACAGTTCGAAGTATTAATGGTTGATCCTCTTTAAATATTTGGTAAATTCAGAGGTCTAGATTGTGCATGTTGTGTGTGTATCTATTACCATAAATTAAGTCTTAGCCTAATAGAGACAAAAATGTATATAAAATGTTTTTGTGATAATTTAAATACACACAAATTCATCTGAGACGATCTGACAGTCAATTATGTGACATGAATATCCTATATGATCTAAACAAAAAGGCCCAAAGCCTACATACATACATACATACAATGTGACATGGATATACTATATGGTCTAAACAAAAAGGCCCAAAGCCTACATACATACATACATACATATATGTATCTCCTATTGTATAGTTAGCTACCGATACCTAATAATAAAATGTACAAAATAAATAGGTGTTTAAACTTTAACCCTCATGTTTTTTTAAAAAAAATTGCTCATACGTTCCTTATAAAAATATTAATACGGTTTTAATCCTTTTTTACAAAATAATTTATATCATATTTTCTGCATATGGCTCGGAATCTAACAACTACAAATGAATATTGTAAATCAGATTTTTTTTCTATTTATTTTTTTATATAGAGCAATCCACTATTTTGAGATTTCATACAGAAATTATATGCCATTTACACAAAAGTATACATATGTAGGTTTTGGGCCCTTCTTATTTTTATATAGAGTTATGATCAACTATTTTAAGATTTCATACAAAAATTGTATGCAATTTACACCAAATTTTATATATATATATATATATATATATATATATATATATATATATTATACGACTTTAAGAATCTTCAATGTGTTGTTCTATTTGTTTGTTTGCTTTAAATTCTAATACTTAATGAAATTTAGCTTTACGAATTATGAGTGAGACTATGATGATTGATGAGCGAGATTATGATCCATATGGTGAAGTTGAGTCCTTGGATCATGAGAACCTACATGAAAACATGTGAGGTCTTCTTGATCCAAGAGCTATGATGCACCTGAAGATCTTCTAATGATATAATATAGTTTTTTCTACGAATTATGAGTTTCGAAGAGTTTCAAAAATCAAATCAAATTGTTATATCAACCCAAACTGTATGGTTTGGATTGTTTTTCAAATAATCATGAACCTTATAGTATTTTTGTTAAAACAAATCAAACAACACCAAATCAATAATATTGATATAAAAAACCATATAGTATTTTTGTTAATTTCGTGGAATTTTTCTTGGACACATATAGATATATTTAATTTAATTTTTAGTTTGTATTCTATTATTAGTGAGATTTATAACGATATAGTTATATTGAGAATGTATTTTTTTAGTTCAGATATACACAATCACATCCCTAAAATTTTAGGTTTTTCATTGGTTGCAGAATTGTGTAACTTGCATAAGTATCTTGATATATAGGATTTTTAATTATTTTATTTCACGATTAAATAAAATTTCCACTGAAATAATTCTATAAAATTTCAGTTGCTAAATTTTTTAAATTACATTATTAATTTATTATCACTATGAAACTCAAATTTCAATTGAATGATCTAATCCAGACAAAACCGGAAAAAAAAAAAGTGTATGAAGAAAGCAAATTGGTGACAAGTGGCATGAAAATAAGGGCTTTGTGATAGTTAAATGGACCAAGGCCTCATTCAACGTTTTGATTAACCACTTCTCGTTTTATATATTTAAAGCCCAAAATTAAAATTATTAATGGTTCTGTCGGGGCAGTGGAGTTTGTTAATATATCTATAGGCCCATAATTGCCTTGGTTCGGCCCATAAAAATTAATATAGTTCACTATTGGGTCATAACAATCAAATTAACTTTATTCAAATTCTAAATATCATAATTATTTGTTTATAAGACTATGCTTTATGATTTACAGAGCAAAAAATGGAAATTTTTCAAAAAGGCCTTACTCTGCATGTTTGTGTGTAGAGCCGTTAATTTGGGTTAGGTCCGTCGGGTTGGCCCGACCCGCCACAATTGAAGTGGATTGGGTTGAAATTTTTTCAACCCAACAAAAGGTGGGCCTAGATGGGCCAACCCGCCTAGGCCCGCGACCCGCGCGGGTTGGCCCGCGGGCTTAGAGAATTAATAATTTATTTTTATTTTTATTGTTATATATGTATTTTTTAATAAAAGTTGTGAATTTTTTTTGTATTAATTACTTTATATAAAATTTACACACATAAAATCAATAATTAAATTTTTTATTAATATGTTTTTATTAATATTTATTTATGAAATTATTTTTATAATTAATTATAATATTTTTTATTTATTTTTATTTGTCGTGATTCTACCCGCGGGCCGGCCCACCTAACCCGCAACCCACCTTGGGTTGGGTTGGGTTGAGGATTTTGAGCCAACCAAGATGGTGGGTCGGCTCACCATCGACCTGCCAAAAGATGAATTTTTTGTGGGCCTGCCCGCCCCGCCATGAGTTGGCGCGTTTGACAACTCTATTTGTTTTGTGTGTGTTTTTGTTTTTTTTTAATAAAACATATCATTCTTATTTCAATAGTCAATACACATGAAAAGTTTGTTTTTAAAAATAAAAAAACATAATAAGTCCATTGGTTATATTTTCCCCTAAAATAATACATGGCCCACAGTCCTTGAATAGTTGAATATGTTATTAATCAGCTAATTTAAACGTTTTTTGTATTTTTTTTTAAAATAACTAACTTAAAGGTTTTGGTATTACAAAAAGCTATTAAAAAAAAGTAAGAAAGAAGGAGAGAGCAAAAGAAAGAAAAGGAAAGGGGAATATTTAACCATTTTAGTCTTCGTTGGACTTGCATTTTGAAAAATGACCTTAATCTTTTTAATTCATTTAGTATTATTTTTCTACCCTTATAAATTAAAAAACAAAATTAAGAAAGTTTAGCAGATTGAAAACACAATTAAACAAACCATCATCTACCTTTCTAAATGCTTTTCGTTGTTGTTCACCAACTCAAATAGTGCAACACAAAAATTAATTTCATTATTTTTTTTAAAAAAAAGAGAAAAAATTCGATCTAATTTTTTTATTGGTTTATTTCGACAAGGGTTGTTTTTCAAATTGACCCAGAAAAGTCATAATAAGTGCAATAATAATGATAATGAAAAGAATTGGAAAGTTGGTGGTTAGGTACGGGCAAACAATTTAAATTTTTGTGTGGATATATATTATATTAATTAATTTCAGGAATGATGCACAATAAACCTTCAAGGGCCAATTTGGTAGGGCAGATTAGCTGGGGACAGCGGAGTAATCAAATGTTTGGTACCATTTTAAACAAAATCTGCTTATACCAAGGGCCCGATATTATTGCACTATTCATGAAGGAATTTATGGTATTGTTGTCAATGCCTTGGACACGATATTAATTGACTCACAATTCAACAGTACTTTTTATTACATCATATTTTACCTTTCTACCCTTTGCCCTAACATTTAATTCAGCACGCAGTCTTCGTTCTCTATTCCCTCTTGTTCCCGCTTCGAAGGTAAGAAGAGCTGCTTTGTTCTTCGATTTACAATCTGCAATTCTCACATGTTTTAGTCTTCGACGGGCAACTAAAACTCTGCTCTTCGGAGGTATCTGTTTGGTTGAGCTACTGATTTACATGTTTATACCCATTCTATTACTTCTCCAACCATTTGTGACTTATTTTTGCATTTCTTTCATTGATTTGGGCATTTCTTGTTTTTGAGCATTCTCATCTAGTTCTGTTACTTACGCATTCTTACGCATCTCCATTGTTATTAATAATAATTTTGGCCAAACTGTTAGATCGTGTTACTGTGTGCTGTTTGCTCGTCCTTTTCAATTTGAGACATCCATTTTTTTTTATTTTATGTGAATGTGAATGAATGTGTTATCTTGTGATCCTTATGTTCTTTGTATGTATTTCGGTTTAATTGATTTCAACGACTTGGCTGGTGCCTTACACGAAATATTTTTGGATTATTGAGATTTGTTGCAAGATGGATAATAGACGTGGGAAACTTCTAATATTTCTCGTCGTACAACAACTGCTTTGTCGGAATATGTTGTTGATATGCCTTCTAATACACCTACGAAGAAGGAGGTTGAGAAAAAGACGTCGTACCATTCGAAGAGATGCTCTATCATACAATATGGTCAATAAGATCCCTAGTCAAATCAGTCATTTGTGTAGGATTATTGATGCTGGAGATGTTCAATGTTTAATAAACTTAAGAATGACTCGAAACGCATTTGGAAGACTTTGTTACCTTGTAAGTACCATAGGGGGCGTAGCAGATTCAAGATATGTGACAGTGGAGGAGAAAGTAGCGATGTTCTTGTCTATTTTGGTGCACCATAAAAAAACCGTGTTGTGGGCCACGATTATAGACGTAGCGGTCAAACCATTAGCGCTTATTTTCATGAAGTGTTGCACTCCGTTCTGAAGTTATATCTTCTTCTGCTTATCAAACCAACCGCGGTTGATGTAAACTGCACCAACGATACATGGAAATGGTTCAAGGTAAAGCTTTGTTCTGAATTTGGATTACCCTAATGCATATCAGTCCATATTTCTGTTATCTGCAACCTGTTATTTTTTCAACTAATTGTAGGGGTGTCTTGGTGCATTGGATGGAACACATATTCCGGTTCATGTCTCTACACGAGATAAAGCAAAGTATAGGACTAGAAAAGGAATATTAGCTGTGAATGTCCTTGGAGTATGCGATCAGAATATGAACTTCATTTACGCCTTGACTGGGTGGGAAGGCTCTGCAGCAGATGCTCGAGTTCTTCGAAATTCATTGACGCGAGAGGTTGATTCTTTTAAGGTTCCAGTAGGTAATTTCACAATTATAAATTATAAAATTGTGTTATGTTTTTGTAGATAATTCATTAATTTAAATCAGAAAAATTCTTCTTCACATTTGAAAAATTATAGGTTGATTTTCAATTTCCTGTAGGTTGTTACTATCTCTGTGATAATGGATATGAAAACATCGAGGGATTTTTAACTCCGTATCGACGAGTAAGGTATCACAGGGATGCATGGGGTCATCGTGAGGGTGGACCGGAAAATTACAAGGAATTATTTAATTGGCGGCATGCCTAGGCTCGAAATGTAATTGAAAGAGCATTTGGTCTATTGAAGAAAAGATGGGAAATACTGCGAAGTCCCTCTTTTTACCCTTTGAGCGTGCAAAACCAGATTATTCTCGCTTGTATTTTGTTACATAATTTTATCATATCTCAAATGCCAGATGACCCGTTAGAAGAAGTTGGCGAAGAATATGCTTGTGTGGCTGATGAATCCCAAACTGGCTTCATCAGTATAGTGCAATCTTCTGAGTTGTGGGATGATTGGAGAGAGCAACTTGCACTGTCAATGTGGAACACCAATAATTAAGCTTTCCTTGTATTTTTTATGGTTTCATTACTTTGTGTGACATTGAGTACTATTTTACCATGTATTTGTTCTCAAGACCATGTTTAGCTGCCGAAGTTATTGAAGTGACTTTGTTTCTTCCATTATCTATGAATGTTTAAGTTACTGATGATAAATATTTTTCAATCACTTCGTCTAAACATGCATTGACCAGGTTGACACATTTGTGTGTTTTCTTGAATGTATTATATACAGTTGGTGATGGACAGTGGCACGAGCTCGGCAAGTGGGATCGGTCTGCTCAAGAAAGCTGAGAAGACAAGACGTAGTTGGAGTACAAAAGAAGAAGAATGTTTGATCCAATCTCTAAAGGACTTGGTGACAAAGGGTTGGAGAAGTGAGAATGGATTTAGAGCAGGTTATTTATCTTTACTAGAGCAAGCATTGCATAAGTCAATTCCTGGTTGTACGTTACGTGGAAGTCCCCATATAAACTCGAAGATGCATGTATGGAAGAAAGCCTACAGTTCGTTGGTGACTATATTAAGTCGGAGTGGAGTTGGATGGAACGACACCAATCATACGATCGATGCTACTGACGAAACCTGGGAGTCGATCGTTAAGGCACTCTCGACCCTTTAGAAATAATATGCATTGTTGATAGGTTACCTATAATTTATTCAATAATACACGCAGGCAGATCCGACATTTAAGTCACTGAGGCACAAGCAGTGGACGCTTTACGACGATTGGTGTGAGATTTTTGGGTACGAACGAGCAGCGGGTGATCATTCAAAGGGCTACCATCGTGCACTCCAGGAGGTTTTAGCATTGGAACCAACTGATGTCGTCAATCTGGAAATTCCAAATTCGTACATTCCAACTGGTTTTGATGATTCAGTAGGTGAAACTGAATCTCCAGCATCCAAACCAACAACATGTGCCACTTCAAAAATGAGGAAACGAAAGCAGCCAGTTACTGATGATGATTCCATTATCGATGCGATTAACAACTTGGCTCATATCACGAAAGATACGTTAGGCGAGTTGGTGGTGACGCTCGGTGCTGAAGATTAGATTTCAGTTGCTCAAGACAAGGTCTTCGAGGCATTGGAGGGTATACATAAATTCACAGATGACGAGAAGATTGTTGCGGCATCATTGTTATTCAACAATCACAATGACTTGGCACTATTCCAACGATTGTCTGAACCGGGAAGAATACGATTGGTGAACAGGTTGCTGAAGGATCAGTAAGGATTCCTGATTGGTATCATATTTTGAACAGAATCCCCATCCAAGATGTTTTTGAAGGCATAGCCACCCAACGGTTTAGTTATTTTCTCCCCTAATGTAGTTTTGATGTGCGTGGTATTCTATTATAGTGGGCTATTGTAAATTTATCTGTTGGTGATACAAACAACCATACTATGACCTATTCTTGGATGTAATGAAAGTTTCTGTTAATGTATTTTCAATTATTATGTCGTCTACGATTTCTTCAATTGGGATTAATTTCATGTGTTGGTATTGATGACATTCTTGAAGTTGAAATTTTGTCATTCATGTATTTTGTTGGCTGGTGTATAAACATGTTCCTGTTTTGTTGATGTGTTAGTCAAATGTTAGTTTCTGCAAATATACTAAATGATTATATGTGCTTTCTGAACTATGTATTCGATGGTAAGATGGCATCTCCAGATCGCTGGAGAAATGATACAAACAGAGAGATTTTGTTTGTAATAGAAAACCATATCATTATGCATCAACATAAGTTCAACACTAGAAAATGGTTTAGTGGTGATTGTACATTTTTGCCGTCTACCGAATTTCATATGTTCCCTATAACCAACATACATATGCCAAAAAGTTAACCACAACTTACTTACAATGGAAATACTTTAGACATCATTTTTGGGATGCAAAACATAGTCAATGTGGTACAAAATAGTAGAGACAATCACCAAACCATACTAATATACCCATATTAAGATAGTGAGTTCGATGACTGCGAGCTGCGTGGGTAATCCGAGTCACTAGTGGTATCATCAATGATGACTACTGTCGGGTCGTTACGAAGAGCTTCTGCATCGATAGCTAATGTTTTCTCTCCTTCTCCATCCACTTTGTCGGTAACAATGGCCTTGTCATGGGCGACAACGTCAACCACATTTTGCACGGGAATACCATAATTCGTATTAGTTGATGGTGGATCATCCGCCTCATCTTTGGAAGATAGCTACACAACTTCTACATATTCATCCTCAGAATCACTACTTGATATAAGAAATATTTCAGTGGGTATGGAGACAGTGTCGTTGGTTGATGATGGTTTGGAGGAGGATCCTACAGAATCGCTCATATTTCCTTTGAATGATAAGGGTGCGTTTATGAAGGGATATATTGCTCGAGCAATGTAGATATATATATTACAGATGGGTCTCCTCATTAATGAGATCAACCACCAAAGTTGCCTGAACGAGTGATGAAAACAGTTTTTGCTACAATGAGTTGAGTTATTATGACAAGATGTTGGTGGTTGTGCATCAAATCTACCATGAAGTAAAAAATATATTGTGGTTGGAAAGATCTCACAACTCTTCAGAAGTTTAATTCATGAAATAAGGAGTCCAATATCGTAGCAGAAGCATGAGCCATGTTGACAGACAAATGAGAATGATAAGTAATATAAAATTGTGAAGATTAATTAATATGTTCTAACAAAATATAATCATAAAGTAAGTTTAGAAAAGTAAGTGACGGTGTAAAAAAATTAAGTGATTTACATTGCAAAATTTTAAAAACTAGAACATGGTAGTGGAACATGTAAATTGGTTTGTAGCATGATATATGATAATATAGGCTGAAATGAAATCAAAATCATACAACAAACAAGATTTTTATAATAGATCACAAACGTACAGTTAGCTACACAAATGTCTTGCCCACACATGTCTGGTAACATGAGATAACAGAGGTACTACACTCCTTGTTTAGGGAAAACTACACAAAATACAACATATGTGGTGGCCAAAGTAGCATATTTGAATAGCATACATTAATTAGCATCGTCTTTGAAGCTAAATGACCGCAACTTTTTCTCAATTCCGTCATATATTTCTGCAACCCTTAAGGCATGTTGCCTTTGCTCATGTGCCAACTGTATCTGTGCGTCGATAAGTTGCCTCAAGGTGTTTGATTCATTGGTTTGACCCGACGTTGAAGTTGCCGTTGAACTAGATCCTTCGTTGTGGGGAGTACAAGGGGCTTGCCTTGATTGACGCTTCGCCATGTGGTTAGCATAAGCCTTCACTGCTTCTTCTCTAATAGGATAAGAGCTGTGCAACGCGTATTTGAATCCGACAACTTCGTCTTCTGCTTTCGGCCAACTATTATAAATTTCAGGGTTTCGTCCCTTGAAAACTACATATGTTTTGCCCTGACATATACAAAAACAAAAGAGAAAATTAATTTGCATACAAGAACTAAATCTCAACGAAAATTGGTTGTATCTGGGAAGTGAAGACATCACCATTTCCGATCACTGCTCCACTTATGTGTATTTGAATCTGCAAAATCACAATAATACTACACTTTCAATATACAAGAATGATATCAAATTCAATTACAAAAAGAAATGTTCAGGGAATAATGTGCCTCCAGAGATGTGGCTTATATGTGTTCAAGAAACATTAGTGAAGATGTCAATCATTTCGAATATAGACACGCTCATATGGTGGCATGTGATAGGAGCTAAAAATTTTATGAAGATGCAAAAATGATGATTCCATAACCATAAATTGTGGAGTATGACATTCACACCCATGGATATCAGTACATCACCTCGAACCTATACATTGGGGATTCGGTCGAAAAAATGGGAAGCTAAACAAATTAATAGACACAAATTTATACCGAGAACGCAAGAAATTTATTTTAAACATATACTGCACAGAATTACGACACAAAAAATACATAAATTACCAACCATTACAGAGGTTGGGATCTCGTATAACTGATAATTTCCAACACCGTGTGCAAATTATATTAAAGCTTACATCAAATTCTTCAATAAAATATGAGATCAACGTAGCCAATGTAGAACCAAATGTTACAATATGAAATACCTTCGGGAGGATTTTGTTTCTTGTGTTCTGCTGAACGATAATGACTCTGAAGATGAGAAGTTTCCCATCATTGGTGGTTGCGGGATAAACCTCATCTTTACTTGTGTGGTAGAAAGGTTGCCCACGGTAGATGAGGGCATTTTTGGAAAATATCCTATTATTAATATATATCCCATGGGTTATCCATGTTAGCAAACAAGAATACATATTATTTATTTAACTTTATCATTCATACCAACAACATATTATATTAATTAATATTTACGTTATCCCTTAATAATCCATCAAATTATCAATCCATCAATTGTCCTATCAAGATAACCAAACACAGCCCAAGTATAAATTTTATAAAAAATATCCCCAAACGTGTACACCATAAAATGAATTTCGAGGAAACTTCGGGCCCCGGGCCCCCGACACGGTTTCTAAAGATTCTGTTTAAATATGGATGAAATGAACGGTAAGTTCGTCGACTCTGCTTGGCATCCACTCCTCCTCCATCATTATTTCCTGGGAATAAATATATCGCATTCATCCAACAACTTGCTCATATTTTACTACTTTTTGAATCTACTTTTCTTATCAGCAACGGGGAAATCGAGGAATCGCTCCATATTCAGCTTCGTCAACTGTTGGATTGGACTAGGTGACATTAACTGCGATTTTTTGTGATCTGTTAGTGTGACCTGTGATTTGCGGACCAGTAAGAATTAGGTGTAGAATGGGGAGTTTTTTGAAGGATTTTTCGGAAGTGAAGGCCAAGAATTCCTCGGACGAAGCGTTGCAGAGATGGAGGAAAGCGTGTTGGCTCGTCAAGAACCATAAAAGGAGGTTTAGATTCACTGCTAATCTGTCGAAGCGTTTCGAAGTTCGTGAGATCCAGAAGTCTAACCAGGTTTTGAATTGTTCAAATCTTTCTTTCTGTTGGTTGCCTCAAAAAATATCTTGGCAATTGTGGAAATATCTTTTTTTTTCAGCTGTCGTTGACTTTTTCTATCCGATGTTTTACTTTTTCCTCTGTTTTTTCTATTTTTTTTCATTGTGTCTTAAGCTTACCTCACGGATGAAGTGTATCTGCGGATTTACTCTGTTTTGGGTGAATTAATTAATTAATTCTGTTATGAGATTGAATTAAAATCAAACAATATTGTTGACCAGCAAGCACCAGCATATCGGTCGATTGGTTTAACGTGATAACAAATAATGTTTTTTTTGACCAAGGAGGATCTCTAACGCTGCAAGCTGGAAGAATCTAGCTATTAATCTGTCATTTATCGTGATTCGTTGATTCCATCCGATGCAATACCATTTGTTCAGTTAGCAATTTTTATCACAAACTGAGCTTCTTGACAATTTGTTTGGCTTATCTCGCCGTGTGAATGTCTCGACTTGTGATATCGTTATCCATAAAAAAACTGTAAAAGCAACGTTCAGCCTATAATTGAACAGTTTATCAGTTGCATTTATTCGGAATTTAGGAAAGGATTTGTGGTAAATGTACGGGACCATATTGAATTTTACAGTTTATGCATGTCATTTAGAAAGTGTGTCATGGTTCCAACCTTGAGTAATATCCACGTAGCAATGTAATGTTGACTCTTCAGCTGCGAAATATTCTTTCTTTATATGCCAGAAGAATCATTATTCTTTTGTTTAATGGAAAATTAAATGTGATGATTTTATCATGTTGCAGGAAAAACTTAGAGTAGCGGTATTAGTTTCCCAAGCTGCTCTGAGCTTTATTCAAGGTTAGATTTCAAAAACTCGAGCAACCTGAGATTTAACATTTGTTGTTACTTTATGCTGATGGTCCACTTAATACCTCCAGGTATAACGTATACAGTGCCAGAGGAAGTCAAGAAGGCAGGTTTTGAAATTTGTGCTGATGAATTAGGATCAATTGTTGAAGGCCATAATTTGAGGAAGTTGAAAGTTCATTCTGGCGTGGAGGGTATTGCTGGCAAGCTCTCGACTTCTCTCACCGATGGGATTAGTATTTCAGATGAGTCACTTGACCACAGAAGAGAAGTTTATGGAATTAATAAGTTCACAGAGAGCCCAGCAAAGGGCTTTTGGCTTTTTGTATGGGAAGCCCTTCAAGATACTACCCTCATGATACTTGCTGTTTGTGCGCTTGTATCATTAGTTGTTGGCATTGCAACTGAAGGATGGCCCAGGGGCGCTCACGACGGACTTGGGATTGTTGCTAGTATCCTTCTTGTAGTTTTTGTCACTGCTACAAGTGACTATAAGCAGTCATTACAATTCAAGGATTTAGACAAGGAAAAGAAAAAGATTACAGTTCAGGTCACTAGAGATGGTTTCAGACAAAAAATTTCGATATTTGATTTGCTCTCAGGTGACATTGTCCATCTTTCTATTGGGGATCAGGTCCCAGCTGATGGACTCTTTGTTTCAGGCTATTCATTGTTAATAAATGAATCTAGTTTGACCGGAGAGAGTGAACCCATAAATGTGACATCCGCCAATCCTTTCCTCTTATCTGGAACTAAAGTGCAAGATGGATCCTGCAAAATGCTAGTTACTACTGTTGGGATGAGAACTCAGTGGGGTAAATTGATGGCTACTCTTAGTGAAGGTGGTGATGATGAAACCCCTTTGCAGGTCAAACTGAATGGAGTCGCAACCATTATTGGAAAAATTGGTCTCTTTTTTGCTGTTATTACTTTCGCTGTTCTGGTGCAAGGGCTCTTTAGCCTCAAGATGAATCAAGGTTCCTACAGGAGCTGGTCTGCAGATGAAGCCTTGGAAATGCTGGAATACTTTGCTATTGCTGTCACGATTGTTGTGGTTGCCGTTCCTGAAGGGTTGCCTTTAGCTGTTACTTTGAGCCTTGCTTTTGCAATGAAGAAGATGATGAATGACAAGGCACTTGTCCGCCATTTGGCAGCTTGTGAAACTATGGGATCTGCTACAACTATTTGCAGTGACAAGACTGGGACCCTAACCACTAACCACATGACAGTTGTGAAAGCATGCATTTGCGGAAAGAGAAAAGAAGTTGATAGCTCTATGAAAAGTTCAGCTTTCTGCTCCGATATTCCTGATTCTGTTGTGAAAATGCTTCAAAAATCTATATTCAACAACACTGGAGGAGATATCGTCTTAGGTAAAAATGAGAAAATTGAAATCCTTGGTACGCCAACTGAGACTGCACTTCTGGAATTCGGCCTCTTTCTTGGAGGAGATTTCCTAGCAGAGCGACGTGCGTCAACGCTGGTCAAAGTCGAGCCATTCAATTCTACAAAGAAGCGCATGGGTGTGGTATTGGAGTTATCTGGAGAAGGTTTTCAAGCACACTGCAAAGGAGCATCTGAAATTATTTTAGCTGCCTGTGATAGGGTTCTGAACTCAAATGGTGAGGTTGTTCCTCTGGATGAGTCAACCATCACTCACATGAAGGATACAATTGATGAATTTGCAAATGAAGCTCTTCGAACCCTGTGCCTCGCATACAAGGATATTGGAAGTGACTTTTCTGCTGAAAATCCTATACCATTTGAGGGTTATACTTTAATAGGAATTGTTGGGATAAAAGATCCAGTTCGCCCTGGAGTCAAGGAGTCTGTTGCTATTTGTAAGTCAGCTGGCATCATGGTGCGAATGGTCACGGGAGACAACATAAACACGGCTAAGGCAATAGCTAGAGAATGTGGTATACTAACTGATGATGGTATTGCAATTGAAGGACCAGAATTTCGGTTGAAGACCGAGGAAGAGCTGCAAGAGCTCATTCCAAAACTACAGGTATTCCTATACTGGAAACCCTATTTGCTTATTTTCATGTTTACGGTAATCAATTCTGTGTTTCTTCCCATCACCACTTAAGCATTATAATTTTTCAACCATTTCAAAAATATATGTTTTGCTAACTCTAAATCTGTTCCAATAAATGTACAATCCTAGAACATTTTCGAATTTTAATTCTCACGCTGAATTACATCCTTTCTGATAAAAGTATCCCAAGATTCTTTCAAAAACTGACTTTAAAAGTTTTTAGTTTGAAATAATAGGAAGCTCAATTACATGCACCGATGTCTTTCACGTGGTTGTTGGCTTGCCATTCACATGGTGCTGACAAAAGATCCTTCAATTTAGTATTTATTTGTGCATGTGATTTAATATGATTTAACTGTTCTATATTGATGTCTGATGTACTCATTTGCAAGGTGATGGCTCGTTCTTCACCTATGGATAAGCATACCCTTGTGAAGCATTTGCGAACCACATTTGAGGAGGTTGTTGCAGTAACTGGAGATGGAACAAATGATGCTCCTGCACTTCATGAAGCAGATATTGGTCTAGCTATGGGAATTTCTGGGACTGAGGTGATAATTTCTGTCAATTAACAGATTACACTTAATGCTATAGTGGCAACTTTTGTATATTTTCTACTTCTGTGTGCATTTCTTGAACCAGTGTCGTGAATGTACATGGAAACTTACTCCCTGGTTTACAATATTCCAGGTGGCAAAAGAGAGCGCTGATGTTATAATTCTAGATGATAATTTCTCCACCATCGTTACAGTGGCGAAATGGGGTCGTTCGGTTTACATTAACATTCAAAAATTTGTTCAATTCCAGCTAACTGTCAATGTGGTTGCTCTAATAGTCAATTTTTCATCAGCATGCTTGACAGGTAACATGCAGTTAATGTGTACGCAAACTTGGATTGAAAATAGTCCTCACATTCGCTCCTTTCAGGCAGTGCCCCCCTCAGCGCTGTTCAGCTTCTTTGGGTCAACATGATCATGGATACACTTGGAGCACTTGCCCTAGCCACTGAACCACCAAATGATGACTTAATGAGGAGACAACCTGTTGGCCGGAAAGGGAACTTCATCAGCAATGTCATGTGGAGGAACATTCTTGGACAATCTATATATCAATTTGTTGTTATATGGTATCTTCAAACTTCAGGAAAATCTGTTTTCTATCTTGATGGCGAGAACTCGGATATCATTCTTAATACGCTCATTTTCAACTCATTTGTCTTTTGTCAGGTAATTTTCAATATGAAACAAACAATATCTGTCTTATGCATGTTATGTTGTCTGTTGCTTGTAAAGTTCCTCCAATCTGCGTTCTCTCACATTCCTAAATCGAGTAATTTATAAATTTATTCTAATTGACGCTTGTTTACTCTTACTTGCGATAAATTTTGTCCTCATTTACTTAAAAAGTCGTAACTCCAGAATTTCACGGCATTCTTTGCCTCTCTCACAGGTTTTCAATGAGATAAGCTCAAGAGAAATGGAGAAAATAAATGTCTTCAAAGGCATGCTCAACAACTATGTTTTTGTGGGTGTTTTAAGCTGCACGGTTCTCTTCCAGGTTATTATTGTCCAATTCCTAGGCACCTTTGCCAACACCTTTCCTCTTACTCTGAGGCAGTGGTCCGCTAGCATATTGTTTGGGTTTCTTGGCATGCCTATTGCTGCTGCTATCAAGATGATCCCTATAGGATCAACAGTAACCTCCTCCAATTCGCGTAGTACTTATCTGTCATTCCCAACAAATTTGAAGCCTTAGAATAGGAAACTGGGAACGCTTGCATTGTTCATTTCCAATTTTATGAGGTAAAGTTTGTGGATTCTGACACAGTCTAGTCTGTATTAGAAGGATCAAGATTTTGTAAACTTTGTTTAGATTTTGTTGTATTTGATTTGATGCAACTAACGTACACAAGTAACATGATACTATGCTAGCTGCTGCCTTGGCTTCGTTGTAAAATTCTGATGATCGTCAAGTAATTTTAATTTTTCCCGTTCATGGAGAATTATTTATCTAGTGCTATTACTCTCTTGCACGTGGTGTCCATTTTTTCAACCAAAACAAAAATAATAATAATGACAAACGATCAAGGTATAAAAAAAAGAAAAGAAAAAAAAAGAAATATAGCATTTTCGAAAAAAAAAAATTCGAATTACAATACTATAGATGTGTGTATCAATCGGGAGAACTACATTGAATGATATTTTTGTAAATAAAAACACATCGAAGGACATAAAAGTGAGTTTTATTTTAGAAAATAAGAAAATATTAATGGGTTAAAAAGGATCATATAAATTACTAATTTGTCTAATAATTTTAGATATATTTATTATTATTATTATGTAAGAAACCCTTAGTTGGTTTTCACTATCTCTATTGCTTTTCTTTTCTTTTTTCTTTAATTATTTTTATTTAATATATAATACAATCATTTTATTTATCTATTTTTAAATTTTAAATTATTTGAAAAAAAACTAATGAAATAGGAAATACCTAATAGAAAAGATGATGTTTTAACTTAGTGTTTTCATAATCGGACCGGTGATCGAATCGGTCTATCTAAAAAAAACGATCCAACCGGTCGGACCGTTTTAACCGGACGGTCCAACCGAAAAACCGTTTATATAATATAATATAATAAATAATATATTTTGAATTTTAAAAACTTAAAAATATATATAAATAGACAAAATATATATATATTTGACATAGTTTGAAAACTAAACAAATATGTAAATATATTCAAAATATCAATTATAGTTATAAATTATTTAAATAATGAATTATTTAATTTAAAAAAACCAATAGTTATTAAAATAATTTTTTTTAATGAAGTACAAATTTCAAATAATAATGTATATACATAAAAAAAATATTAAATTTAGAGTTTTAAAAAAAAAAATTATTTTCAAAAAAAATTCGAAAAATCGAACCGGTTGAACAGGTTTTTCGGTTTTGACCGGTCCAACCGGTTCTTGATCGATTTTGACCAATTGGACCGGTTTTCCGATTCTTGGAGGAGAACGGATCAGACCGGCTACCGGTTCCTGGTCGAACCGGCCGGTCCTGTTCGGTTCTAAAAACATTGTTTTAACTACTTAGGATGATCATTCTTAACAAAAAAAATTATTCTTATTGCTATTGTAAGGGAATGGGGGTTGCACATAAACAGTTTGAAGTGTTGTCACAAGGTGTTGACAACACCTACTATAACACCTTGAGTAATTTGCAGCGGAATATAATTAAAGCGTAAATAAAATAAACAAGCAACCAATTTAATAGACTCAAATGATTTAAGCAAGAGTATAAAATACTCTTGCAGCGCCTCAGGGCAAAACTTCACTAGAAAAACTTTCAAAGAGTTTTACAAACCCTAAAACTAGTGATTATTGTAAAAATCAATTTCTCAATACAAGTGAGAAATAAAGAATAAAAGTTCTCCTAAAAATTCTATATGGAATAGAATAAAGAAAACATAGTAAGGAGAAAAACTTGAAGCCAAAACACGTGAGATGTAAACACTCTTCGATCAAAAATCTTCGAGTGTTCTTCACGGCTTCAAGCAACCACGATCGTGACAAGCTTCAGAAGTTCTTCAGTTCTCACGTACGTATGTGAAGCTCTCTATTCAATCTCTTTTCGTCGATCTCTAATCTCATATATATTCAAAGAATCCTTCTTCAATATGTTTGCTTGTAGGCGTAGGATTTCTTTTATTTGATCATATCAAATCTACATAAAATAAGGAAAGATAATTATTAGATATGATATGATAAATATTCTAATCAGCTTATCAATATGAAATAAAACACTTAAATAAAGAATACTTCATGTCCAAGAAAGGCAAAATATATTAAATAAATTTTTTTTATATTAGGGTGTTTTTAAGGAATAAAATATTCCTTTCAATCTCCCCCATTTTGCCTTTCTGGACAAAACATATTTAATACACTAATAGATCAACTAAGCTCCCCCTTAATCAAAACTCCCCCTGAATAGATTCTTTCCTAAGTATATGCAGAGGTGTTGTCTCGAGATGTTGGCAACATCTAGCTATGACACCTTAAATCAGAAATCATAAGTGCAAGGAGAAACAAAAACAAAACATATCAGAGTTAACACACAAAGCAGTTTTGATTAGGATTAGGATAAGAGCAAAAACAAAAAACTAAACAAAGAAAGAAAAAAAAACTAGCAAGACCAAAAAGAAATTTTCAAAATAATTAAAAATCAGCTTCTTCTGCTTCACTTTCTCCCTTTTTTTGTTCAGAAGGGCCAGCTCCGCTTAGTAATGATTCATAGTGAGCCTTTAACCCTTCATAATAGGCTAGATCAGCCTTTGCTTGTGCGATCTTCTGTTCAGCATGCACCAATTGAACTTGTATGAATGCAGGATCAACATCATGAGCAGTAGAGGGAGGTACAAAAACAGCAGTGGCAGAGGAGGTGTTGGCAGCACCTGCCACAACACCTGCGTAATCAACAGACTCAGACCAAGGAAGGTCTATCTTTCTATTTCCCTTGAGCAATGCAGGAGTGATCTTCAGCAACTCTCCCGGAGCAATAAGTGCTTCATCATCATCCTTCTCAATCTCTTGAGACAACAACATAGAATAGATGAGTGATGGATACGACAGCTTCAATGTTGGTTGTGCACCATCTGCAAAAGCCATGACTGTGTCAAACACGAGTCGGCCGTAGTTGAATGCAATTCCAGTGCCAATAGCATATAAGACAGGGGCTTGATGCTTGGTAACCACACTGGAATTTTTGGATGGAGTCCATGTCTTCACAACAGTTTTATGGAGGACAGAGTAAAAAGAAGTGAGCTTGGCTGCTGACAATTTCTTAGGATAAGCTGGGTAAACAGTGACATGTCCTCCAGTGATGACAGATGTCATCTCATCAGTGGTAGGCAGAGCAGCATCATCAGAGGCAGGAGTTTGAAGAAATCCATTTATAATGGTAGGGCTGAAGGCCAAGATCTGCCCACGCACATAGACTTTCCCATACTTCATGTATCTAGGATCCTTCGCAGCTTCAGTGAGATTGCAGTAGAACTCACGCACCAGTTCTCTGCAATAAGGACCAGCAGTAGTAACAGTAGACAGAATGTTCCTTACCTCGAAAAATCTCACCATGTTCTGAGCTCCATAGCTCTCAACATCAATGTTATGTTTGTAACGCCCTCAACCGATGAAGATGTTACAAAACTAACATAACCTTACAATAACGCGGAAAAGAAATTTTTTTTTTTTTTTGAAAGATGTATGCATACATCAAACCTTACTTAAAACATTTCAGAATAGTTTACAAACCAAATCCAAACCTTAAAATTTATAAAACTTGTTTACAACCTTAAAATACATCATAAAGTTGCAAATAGCTCAAGACATAGCATATCACACTCAACACATAACACACTCATGCATCGCCCGTCGGTCTGACTCCTTGCTCTTCTTCATGTCCGACATTAAACTCGTCGACATATGCATAAATGTCACCCTCATTACCTGCACCATTCAAGTATAGTGAGTCTAAAGACTCAGCAAGTATATGCAGTAAAAATCGTGAGATTTCAAATATCATTTAAACGTAACATAACATAACATAAACTCATCATTTGGTGACGAATTATGCGAAATTGTGGCAACCGTCATAATGGGCACATTCATCCTTTTCTTGTTGATCAACAAGCATATGGCACTAAGCCTCATAACATTCGTTCTTTGGAAAGGCCCTCTCCGGAGCTCATCCCGGAGCACCAGTCCCGTGTACTTATCTGTCTCATGAGCCATGTTTGGAAAGGCCCTCTCCGGAGCCCAAACCGGAGCACCAATCCCGTGTTTGCCACCACAAAGACACATAAGACATCAAAATCTTTTCATGCATCAACATATCATATCATGATTCATCTTAACATCATTCATCATATCATTTCATTCATTATGAAACATCATTGTTTCATTGTAAATTCCGTCATAACTTTCATTTCATGAACATTAAACTTTACTCCATTACTTCATGCATGTCATAGATGATAAAAATCATACTTTCATATTGAACATATATTTCATGAATGAAACTTAGACATTTACATGCATCACATAGCGTAATCGATCCACGTAAGTCGTTCTTGTCGTTCTTGACTTAAAACTTGAAACTTTTTGCATAGAAACTCTTAAATATATTTTATAAGCCTTTGAAGATCATAATCATGAATTTAGGACCCTAAAATAACATAAACAAATCATGAATTTCGAGTGAAAGGCGCGGCCCGCTCAACTTCTAGGCGCGGGCGCGCCTGACCTGCGCAAATGGTTCATCTTGCTCGCTCCGACACTCTATTGTTAAGTTAGAATTTGAAAAAGTGGTAAACATGAAAGTTGTAGCTCTGGATCTTGGCTTTTTAATGCCGAAAACCGAACCTCAATTGGAGTTTGCAGTAAAACGTTATGCTCATTCTCCCCAAATGTGTCACTGCCGGGAAATCAAAACACTCTACACACTTTGGGGTGATTTTGACCAATCTTCCAAAATTATTTTGACAAAACTCAAAACATGAAAGTTGTAGATAAATAAGCTAGCTTTCAAATAAAATTGTCCTCATATCATTTAGATTACTACCCTAATTGTTATCCTCAAAATCATAACAAGTATAGGTAATCCGGTGCCACCAAACACAATTTCAACACTTCAAACTTCAAACATAAACTTCTTTTAATCAAAATCCTAACTACATAAATCATCAAAGCTCATTTTCTTGTAATTGAACATGGTTTAACTAACTTCAAAACATTAAAATCTTAAAAGAACATGAACCTCTTGAATCAACTCAAGTACTTGACAAGAACAACCTACGCTTCATGATCTCGTAAAATCATAACTTCATGCTCTTGAAATTCATGAAAATCATGCATAAATATCTCAACACACAACAATTCATATCAAAATACATAATAGCTTGAATGAGTTTCAAAATCTTTTAAATTTGTACTTGCCTTGAAATGAAGACGAAGTTGATTCGGATTCTTGGCAACGAGCTAACCACACCAAGAACGAGATTTGGAACTTTGGCTTGTGACTTTCTTGAAGAACCGTGAAGGTTCAATAAAGAAACAAGAAGGAGAAGATGATAGAATGGAGAGAAGGGGAAAGAATCGTGTAGAGGATAGGGAAGAAGAGAGTCAAGGGAACAAGGGGACATGGGAAGTAATGGGGTGGGGAATCGGGTAGATAGATAGGATAATGTTCATTCAATACATAATGTGTGTTCATCTCTAAAATGCAGTCAGTCACCCGTCCCGACTCGTCTGATAAAAATACCATCCCCTGACTCATGCATAAAAAAACATATCAATATTATACTTAAAACGTTCGTAAAAATACGCTCTATCATCTCGTTCGTAGGTTAGCCTCGTCCCATGATTCCAAAATCAAACTCGACCTGAAACCATTAACTTAATCGAAAGCGTTAAACATAAAATAATTATATCATGAAACCATAATCATTAAATCATAACTTAAACAATTTATGGCATAAAATCATAAAAATTATTTTAAAATCATCGTAAGTGAGTTTAGTGGATTTGGACCTTACAACTCTACCCTCCTTAAAAGAATTTTGTCCTCAAAATTCGACTCACCAAATAATTCTGGGTATCAGCTACGCATATCTTGTTCAGTCTCCCAAGTAGCCTCTTCCACTAATTGATTGCGCCATAAGACCTTTACCATCTTGATCTCTTTGTTTCTCAACTTTCGGACTTGTGTATCCAAAATTTGGATAGGTACCTCTTCATATGACAAGTCTGGCGTCCACTGAACTGGTTCATGACGAATGACATGGGAAGGATTTGAGATATACTTCCTCAACATCGAGACATGGAAGACGTCGTGTACTCCTTCTAGATTTGGAGGCAATGCTAATCAATAGGCTCTTTCTCCAATCTTGTCTAGGATCTCGAAAGGCCCTATATATCTCGGACTCAGCTTTCCTTTCTTCCCAAATCTCAAAACTCCTTTCCAAGGTGACACTTTCAAGAACACATGATCACCTACCTGAAACTCCAAATCTCTATGCCTTTTATCGGCGTAGCTTTTCTATCGACTCTGTGCTGTCAACATTCTATCCTTGACTTTTGCTATCATGTCGATTGTCTGTTGCACTATTTCTGGTCCCAATACAACTCTTTCTCCCACTTCATACCAATGCAATGGAGTCCTACACTTTCTCCCATACAAAGCCTCATAAGGAGCCATTCCAATAGTAGCTTGATAACTATTGTTATATGTGAACTCCACTAAAGGCAATTTCGATTCCCAATTTCCTCCGAAGTCAATCATGCAAGCCCTAAGTAAATCCTCCAGTATCTGAATCACTCGCTCAGATTGTCCATCTGTTTGTGGATGAAAAGTTGTACTGAAGGCTAACTTTGTCCCCAATCCATGATGTAGACTCTTCCAAAAGTTTGATGTGAACCTGGGATCCCTGTCAGAGACTATCCTTGCTGGAACTCCATGCAATCTAACTACCTCTCGAATATACAACTCTGCATATTGATTCATCGAGAAGTTGTTTCTAACTGGTAAAAAGTGAGCTGACTTCGTCAACCTATCAACTATTATCCATATTGAATTCGTTCTTCGTTGTGTAATTGGCAGTCCAATCACAAAGTCCATGGTGACATCTTTCCATTTCCAAGTGGGAATGTGTAATGGTTTCAGAAGTCCTGCTGGCCTTTGATGTTCAACTTTGACCTGTTGACATGTCAAACATTCGCTAACAAACTTAACGATGTCTTTCTTCATACCTGGCCACCAGTATAGCATCTGTAAATCCTTGAACATCTTTGTACTCCCTGGATGAATAGAATATGGTACAGTGTGAGCCTCAGTCATCACATCTTCCCTCAGTAAATCTACTGCTGGTACCCACTTTCGCCCTTTGTGATGCACGATCCCATCCTTCACTGTATATAATGCACCCCCTTTAGCTTCATCTTTAAGTTTCCAAGTTAATAATTGCTGGTCTGAAGCCTGACCTATTCGAATCTTGTCGAGCAAACTTGGAACCATTGTTAAGGCTGATAGGGCACAAACTTCCATCGGCTCAACTACTTCCAATCTGAGTCGTTCAAAATCTGCAATCAACTCTTGTTGAGTTGTCATTCTATTCAAGGTTGCAGATTTACGACTCAAAGCATCTGCTACTACATTAGCTTTACCCGGATGGTAGCTAATATTACAGTCATAATCTTTCACCAATTCGAGCCATCTTCTCTGCCTCATGTTCAACTCCTTCTGGGTGAAGAAGTACTTCAAACTCTTATGATCAGTGAAAATCTGACACTTCTCACCATAAAGGTAATGTCTCCACAGTTTGAGTGCGAAGACAACTGCTGCCAATTCAAGGTCATGGGTAGGGTAATTCTTTTCATGAATCTTCAACTGTCGTGAAGCATATGCTATCACCTTTCCATCTTGCATCAAGACAGCCCCTAATCCACTCTTGGAAGCATCTGTATAAATTACGAATCGACCTGTTCCTTTTGGTATGGCTAGTACTGGTGCTGTCATCAACTTTTTCTTTAACACTAAAAAGCTTTTCTCACACTGATTAGAACATTAAAACTTCACACTTTTGCGAGTTAATGACGTTAGTGGCAGCGCTATCTTGGAGAAATCCTGAATGAATCTCCTATAGTAACCCGCTAATCCCAAGAAACTCCGTATCTCTGTAGCATTCTTTGGAGTAACCCAATTTTTAATTGCTTCTATCTTTGCTGGATCAACCTCTATTCCCTTAGCCGAAACTATGTGACCCAAAAATGCAATCTGTTCCAGCCAAAATTCACACTTACTGAACTTAGCAAACAATTGTTTTTCTTTCAGAATCTGCAAGACTGTAGTTAGATGCTGACGATGCTCATCTGAACTACGAGAGTATATCAGTATGTCATCTATGAATACTATGACAAACTGATCTAAGAAAGGCTGAAACACTCTGTTCATAAGATCCATGAATACTGCCGGTGCATTGGTAACTCCAAATGGCATGACTAAAAACTCGTAGTGGCCATAACGAGTCCTGAAAGCCGTCTTATGAATATCTTCATCTTTCACCTTCAATTGGTGATAACCTGATCTCAAATCGATCTTGAAAAATACTACTGCCCCTTGTAACTGATCAAACAAATCATCAATCCTTGGCAGTGGATATTTGTTCTTCACTGTTACTCGATTCAGCTCTCTATAATCGATGCACAGTCTCATAGACCCATCTTTCTTCTTGACAAACAATACCGGTGCACCCCAAGGCGATATACTCGGTCTAATAAAGCCTTTATTGAGTAGCTCTTGTAGTTGCTCCTTCAATTCTTTCATTTCAGTCGGTGCTAATCTGTATGGTGCTTTGGAAGCTGGTTGGGTTCCGGGCATTAATTCAATCCCAAATTCTACCTCCCTAGCTGGAGGTAATCCTGCAATATCATCAAGAAATACTTCTGGGAAATCTCTCACTACCTCGACGTTTTCAAGTTTCGGTCGAGGTAATTCTTGGTCGCAAGTGACACTTGCGAGGAAACCTTCACATCCTTTATTCAACAGTTGTCATGCCTTACCTACTGAAATTAAAAGAGATGAATTATTTTTTGGTGTGGCATGGAATAGAAACGTTTCTCCATCCTTAGTTTTCAAGGAAACCGTCCTCCGTTTACAGTCTATGGTAGCCTCGTAACAAGACAACCAATCCATACCAAATATCACGTCAAAGTCCGACATTTTGAGGATAATAAGATCAGCATACAACTCATGACCTTGCATCTGTATACTGCATCCTCTGATAATCAAATCACTACTCAATTCTTCCCCTGAAGGCAAAGATATACTAAACCCCAAAATTGACTTATCCGGTACCAAACCCGATTTATTAACAAATTCAACAGATATGAATGAATGTGTAGCTCCAGTATCAATTAAGATATGAGCAGGAATACTGGAAACATTAATCATACCTGTGACGATGGCTGAGTTTGTGTCCACTTGCTCATGAGTCATGGCAAACACTCGGCCTTTGGCCGGTCCTCTTTGTTGGGGACATTCCTTTGCAAAATGTCCTGGTTGTTTGCACAAGTAACATACACCAGTTCCCATCATACATTGGCCTGAATGAAGTTTTCCACATTTTTGACAAGCTGTTGGTGCATTTGCCGGTTTTGGTGCTCGCAGAGCCAACTGTTTCTGCCCTTGAGGTCGAGGCTGTTGTTGTTGGTACGATCGGTGTTGGGGAGGGGCTTGGTACGGCCTTTTTCTGTTAGAATTTCCTTGTTGGTCTCGACCCTGATAGTTAGATCTCTTTGCCTGTGACTCTTTGATAATATCGTTTCTGTCCTTTTCGGACAGCATGGCCTGATCTACCGCTTCTTTGTAATTTTTCGCTCCACTTAGTCTAACATCCTTTCTGATGAAGGCATTCAACCCTTCTGTAAAGTGTTTCAACTCTTCAGCAGGGTCACCAGAAATCATCGGTACAAAGTATCTTCCCCTTTCAAACTTCTTTACATACTCCGCAATTGACATGTTTCCTTGACGGATCTCCAAAAACTCTCTAGCCAACCTGTTTCGGGTGCTCACCGTGAAATATTTGCCGTAGAACACATCCTTGAATCCATTCCAAGTAAGGGTGGTTAGGTTCAACGCTGCTTTGGCTCCATTCCACCAAACACGAGCGTCATCACGGAACATATAGGTAGCACATCTCAATCTATCCGCATCCGTGATCTGCATGAATTCAAAAGCAGTCTCCATAGCTTGGAACCATTGTTCCGCAATCAAAGGATCAGTCTCTCCTTTGAACTCAGATGGTCCCAACTCTAAGAACCTTTTGTAGATAGGGATTTGATTAGCCGCAGGATGGTTATTTCCGGCATTAGCTGTCTGGGCTTGAAGCAACTGTTGGATTTGAGCTCCCTGAGCACGGCTTTGCTCTTGAAGCAGAGCAGTTAATCCCGCCAAAAACTGGTTGTTTTGATTGTTCTCACTATCTGGCCTGCAATCATTATGGTTGTTGTTAGCGGCATTGGCGTTGGCGTTGGTGTTATTTCCCCTACGTGATGCCATAGTCCTAAAGTCCAATATTATCCACACCGCTCAGTCATGATTCAATACGTAAATATACTTTAACATGTAACATGCATACAATATCTCATCGCATTATCATACACATAATCGAATAAACATCATAACTTACAGACATGAAGACTGAGCGTTGGAGTCGTGGCGAGTATGCATGAATGTTTCAAGAAAACCCAGAGCGAACTGCTCTGATACCAAACTATAACGCCCTCAACCGATGAAGATGTTACAAAACTAACATAACCTTACAATAACGCGGAAAAGAATTTTTTTTTTTTTTTTGAAAGATGTATGCATACATCAAACCTTACTTAAAACATTTCAAAATAGTTTACAAACCAAATCCAAACCTTAAAATTTATAAAACTTGTTTACAACCTTAAAATACATCATAAAGTTGCAAATAGCTCAAGACATAGCATATCACACTCAACACATAACACACTCATGCATCGCTCGTCGGTCCGACTCCTTGCTCTTCTTCATGTCCGACATTAAACTCGTCGACATATGCATAAATGTCACCCTCATTACCTGCACCATTCAAGTATAGTGAGTCTAAAGACTCAGCAAGTATATGCAGTAAAAATCGTGAGATTTCAAATATCATTTAAACGTAACATAACATAACATAAACTCATCATTTGGTGACGAATTATGCGAAATTGTGGCAACCGTCATAATGGGCACATTCATCCTTTTCTTGTTGATCAACAAGCATATGGCACTAAGTCTCATAACATTCGTTCTTTGGAAAGGCCCTCTCCGGAGCTCATCCCGGAGCACCAGTCCCGTGTACTTATCTGTCTCATGAGCCATGTTTGGAAAGGCCCTCTCCGGAGCCCAAACCGGAGCACCAATCCCGTGTTTGCCACCACAAAGACACATAAGACATCAAAATCTTTTCATGCATCAACATATCATATCATGATTCATCTTAACATCATTCATCATATCATTTCATTCATTATGAAACATCATTGTTTCATTGTAAATTCCGTCATAACTTTCATTTCATGAACATTAAACTTTACTCCATTACTTCATGCATGTCATAGATGATAAAAATCATACTTTCATATTGAACATATATTTCATGAATGAAACTTAGACATTTACATGCATCACATAGCGTAATCGATCCACGTAAGTCGTTCTTGTCGTTCTTGACTTAAAACTTGAAACTTTTTGCATAGAAACTCTTAAATATATTTTATAAGCCTTTGAAGATCATAATCATGAATTTAGGACCCTAAAATAACATAAACAAATCATGAATTTCGAGTGAAAGGCGCGGCCGCTCAACTTCTAGGCGCGGGCGCGCCTGACCTGCGCAAATGGTTCATCTTGCTCGCTCCGACACTCTATTGTTAAGTTAGAATTTGAAAAAGTGGTAAACATGAAAGTTGTAGCTCTGGATCTTGGCTTTCTAATGCCGAAAACCGAACCTCAATTGGAGTTTGCAGTAAAAATTTATGCTCATTCTCCCCAAATGTGTCACTGCCGGGAAATCAAAACACTCTACACACTTTGGGGTGATTTTGACCAATCTTCCAAAATTATTTTGACAAAACTCAAAACATGAAAGTTGTAGATAAATAAGCTAGCTTTCAAATAAAATTGGCCTCATATCATTTGGATTACTATCCTAATTGTTATCCTCAAAATCATAACAAGTATAGGTAATCCGGTGCCACCAAACACAATTTCAACACTTCAAACTTCAAACATAAACTTCTTTTAATCAAAATCCTAACTACATAAATCATCAAAGCTCATTTTCTTGTAATTGAACATGGTTTAACTAACTTCAAAACATTAAAATCTTAAAAGAACATGAACCTCTTGAATCAACTCAAGTACTTGACAAGAACAACCTACGCTTCACGATCTCGTAAAATCATAACTTCATGCTCTTGAAATTCATGAAAATCATGCATAAATATCTCAACACACAACAATTCATATCAAAATACATAATAGCTTGAATGAGTTTCAAAATCTTTTAAATTTGTACTTGCCTTGAAATGAAGACGAAGTTGATTCGGATTCTTGGCAACGAGCTAACCACACCAAGAACGAGATTTGGAACTTTGGCTTGTGACTTTCTTGAAGAACCGTGAAGGTTCAATAAAGAAACAAGAAGGAGAAGATGATAGAATGGAGAGAAGGGGAAAGAATCGTGTAGAGGATAGGGAAGAAGAGAGTCAAGGGAACAAGGGGACATGGGAAGTAATGGGGTGGGGAATCGGGTAGATAGATAGGATAATGTTCATTCAATACATAATGTGTGTTCATCTCTAAAATGCAGTCAGTCACCCGTCCCGACTCGTCTGATAAAAATACCATCCCCTGACTCATGCATAAAAAAACATATCAATATTATACTTAAAACGTTCGTAAAAATACGCTCTATCATCTCGTTCGTAGGTTAGCCTCGTCCCATGATTCCAAAATCAAACTCGACCTGAAACCATTAACTTAATCGAAAGCGTTAAACATAAAATAATTATATCATGAAACCATAATCATTAAATCATAACTTAAACAATTTATGGCATAAAATCATAAAAATTATTTTAAAATCATCGTAAGTGAGTTTAGTGGATTTGGACCTTACAACTCTACCCTCCTTAAAAGAATTTTGTCCTCAAAATTCGACTCACCAAATAATTCTGGGTATCAGCTACGCATATCTTGTTCAGTCTCCCAAGTAGCCTCTTCCACTAATTGATTGCGCCATAAGACCTTTACCATCTTGATCTCTTTGTTTCTCAACTTTCGGACTTGTGTATCCAAAATTTGGATAGGTACCTCTTCATATGACAAGTCTGGCGTCCACTGAACTGGTTCATGACGAATGACATGGGAAGGATTTGAGATATACTTCCTCAACATCGAGACATGGAAGACGTCGTGTACTCCTTCTAGATTTGGAGGCAATGCTAATCAATAGGCTCTTTCTCCAATCTTGTCTAGGATCTCGAAAGGCCCTATATATCTCGGACTCAGCTTTCCTTTCTTCCCAAATCTCAAAACTCCTTTCCAAGGTGACACTTTCAAGAACACATGATCACCTACCTGAAACTCCAAATCTCTATGCCTTTTATCGGCGTAGCTTTTCTATCGACTCTGTGCTGTCAACATTCTATCCTTGACTTTTGCTATCATGTCGATTGTCTGTTGCACTATTTCTGGTCCCAATACAACTCTTTCTCCCACTTCATACCAATGCAATGGAGTCCTACACTTTCTCCCATACAAAGCCTCATAAGGAGCCATTCCAATAGTAGCTTGATAACTATTGTTATATGTGAACTCCACTAAAGGCAATTTCGATTCCCAATTTCCTCCGAAGTCAATCATGCAAGCCCTAAGTAAATCCTCCAGTATCTGAATCACTCGCTCAGATTGTCCATCTGTTTGTGGATGAAAAGTTGTACTGAAGGCTAACTTTGTCCCCAATCCATGATGTAGACTCTTCCAAAAGTTTGATGTGAACCTGGGATCCCTGTCAGAGACTATCCTTGCTGGAACTCCATGCAATCTAACTACCTCTCGAATATACAACTCTGCATATTGATTCATCGAGAAGTTGTTTCTAACTGGTAAAAAGTGAGCTGACTTCGTCAACCTATCAACTATTATCCATATTGAATTCGTTCTTCGTTGTGTAATTGGCAGTCCAATCACAAAGTCCATGGTGACATCTTCCCATTTCCAAGTGGGAATGTGTAACGGTTTCAGAAGTCCTGCTGGCCTTTGATGTTCAACTTTGACCTGTTGACATGTCAAACATTCGCTAACAAACTTAACGATGTCTTTCTTCATACCTGGCCACCAGTATAGCATCTGTAAATCCTTGAACATCTTTGTACTCCCTGGATGAATAGAATATGGTACAGTGTGAGCCTCAGTCATCACATCTTCCCTCAGTAAATCTATTGCTGGTACCCACTTTCGCCCTTTGTGATGCACGATCCCATCCTTCACTGTATATAATGCACCCCCTTTAGCTTCATCTTTAAGTTTCCAAGTTAATAATTGCTGGTCTGAAGCCTGACCTATTCGAATCTTGTCGAGCAAACTTGGAACCATTGTTAAGGCTGATAGGGCACAAACTTCCATCGGCTCAACTACTTCCAATCTGAGTCGTTCAAAATCTGCAATCAACTCTTGTTGAGTTGTCATTCTATTCAAGGTTGCAGATTTACGACTCAAAGCATCTGCGACTACATTAGCTTTACCCGGATGGTAGCTAATATTACAGTCATAATCTTTCACCAATTCGAGCCATCTTCTCTGCCTCATGTTCAACTCCTTCTGGGTGAAGAAGTACTTCAAACTCTTATGATCAGTGAAAATCTGACACTTCTCACCATAAAGGTAATGTCTCCACAGTTTGAGTGCGAAGACAACTGCTGCCAATTCAAGGTCATGGGTAGGGTAATTCTTTTCATGAATCTTCAACTGTCGTGAAGCATATGCTATCACCTTTCCATCTTGCATCAAGACAGCCCCTAATCCACTCTTGGAAGCATCTGTATAAATTACGAATCGACCTGTTCCTTTTGGTATGGCTAGTACTGGTGCTGTCATCAACTTTTTCTTTAACACTAAAAAGCTTTTCTCACACTGATTAGAACATTAAAACTTCACACTTTTGCGAGTTAATGACGTTAGTGGCAGCGCTATCTTGGAGAAATCCTGAATGAATCTCCTATAGTAACCCGCTAATCCCAAGAAACTCCGTATCTCTGTAGCATTCTTTGGAGTAACCCAATTTTTAATTGCTTCTATCTTTGCTGGATCAACCTCTATTCCCTTAGCCGAAACTATGTGACCCAAAAATGCAATCTGTTCCAGCCAAAATTCACACTTACTGAACTTAGCAAACAATTGTTTTTCTTTCAGAATCTGCAAGACTGTAGTTAGATGCTGACGATGCTCATCTGAACTACGAGAGTATATCAGTATGTCATCTATGAATACTATGACAAACTGATCTAAGAAAGGCTGAAACACTCTGTTCATAAGATCCATGAATACTGCCGGTGCATTGGTAACTCCAAATGGCATGACTAAAAACTCGTAGTGGCCATAACGAGTCCTGAAAGCCGTCTTATGAATATCTTCATCTTTCACCTTCAATTGGTGATAACCTGATCTCAAATCGATCTTGAAAAATACTACTGCCCCTTGTAACTGATCAAACAAATCATCAATCCTTGGCAGTGGATATTTGTTCTTCACTGTTACTCGATTCAGCTCTCTATAATCGATGCACAGTCTCATAGACCCATCTTTCTTCTTGACAAACAATACCGGTGCACCCCAAGGCGATATACTCGGTCTAATAAAGCCTTTATTGAGTAGCTCTTGTAGTTGCTCCTTCAATTCTTTCATTTCAGTCGGTGCTAATCTGTATGGTGCTTTGGAAGCTGGTTGGGTTCCGGGCATTAATTCAATCCCAAATTCTACCTCCCTAGCTGGAGGTAATCCTGCAATATCATCAAGAAATACTTCTGGGAAATCTCTCACTACCTCGACGTTTTCAAGTTTCGGTCGAGGTAATTCTTGGTCGCAAGTGACACTTGCGAGGAAACCTTCACATCCTTTATTCAACAGTTGCCATGCCTTACCTACTGAAATTAAAAGAGATGAATTATTTTTTGGTGTGGCATGGAATAGAAACGTTTCTCCATCCTTAGTTTTCAAGGAAACCGTCCTCCGTTTACAGTCTATGGTAGCCTCGTAACAAGACAACCAATCCATACCAAATATCACGTCAAAGTCCGACATTTTGAGGATAATAAGATCAGCATACAACTCATGACCTTGCATCTGTATACTGCATCCTCTGATAATCAAATAACTACTCAATTCTTCCCCTGAAGGCAAAGATATACTAAACCCCAAAATTGACTTATCCGGTACCAAACCCGATTTATTAACAAATTCAACAGATATGAATGAATGTGTAGCTCCAGTATCAATTAAGATATGAGCAGGAATACTGGAAACATTAATCATACCTGTGACGATGGCTGAGTTTGTGTCCACTTGCTCATGAGTCATGGCAAACACTCGGCCTTTGGCCGGTCCTCTTTGTTGGGGACATTCCTTTGCAAAATGTCCTGGTTGTTTGCACAAGTAACATACACCAGTTCCCATCATACATTGGCCTGAATGAAGTTTTCCACATTTTTGACAAGCTGTTGGTGCATTTGCCGGTTTTGGTGCTCGCAGAGCCAACTGTTTCTGCCCTTGAGGTCGAGGCTGTTGTTGTTGGTACGATCGGTGTTGGGGAGGGGCTTGGTACGGCCTTTTTCTGTTAGAATTTCCTTGTTGGTCTCGACCCTGATAGTTAGATCTCTTTGCCTGTGACTCTTTGATAATATCGTTTCTGTCCTTTTCGGACAGCATGGCCTGATCTACCGCTTCTTTGTAATTTTTCGCTCCACTTAGTCTAACATCCTTTCTGATGAAGGCATTCAACCCTTCTGTAAAGTGTTTCAACTCTTCAGCAGGGTCACCAGAAATCATCGGTACAAAGTATCTTCCCCTTTCAAACTTCTTTACATACTCCGCAATTGACATGTTTCCTTGACGGATCTCCAAAAACTCTCTAGCCAACCTGTTTCGGGTGCTCACCGTGAAATATTTGCCGTAGAACACATCCTTGAATCCATTCCAAGTAAGGGTGGTTAGGTTCAACGCTGCTTTGGCTCCATTCCACCAAACACGAGCGTCATCACGGAACATATAGGTAGCACATCTCAATCTATCCGCATCCGTGATCTGCATGAATTCAAAAGCAGTCTCCATAGCTTGGAACCATTGTTCCGCAATCAAAGGATCAGTCTCTCCTTTGAACTCAGATGGTCCCAACTCTAAGAACCTTTTGTAGATAGGGATTTGATTAGCCGCAGGATGGTTATTTCCGGCATTAGCTGTCTGGGCTTGAAGCAACTGTTGGATTTGAGCTCCCTGAGCACGGCTTTGCTCTTGAAGCAGAGCAGTTAATCCCGCCAAAAACTGGTTGTTTTGATTGTTCTCACTATCTGGCCTGCAATCATTATGGTTGTTGTTAGCGGCATTGGCGTTGGCGTTGGTGTTATTTCCCCTACGTGATGCCATAGTCCTAAAGTCCAATATTATCCACACCGCTCAGTCATGATTCAATACGTAAATATACTTTAACATGTAACATGCATACAATATCTCATCGCATTATCATACACATAATCGAATAAACATCATAACTTACAGACATGAAGACTGAGCGTTGGAGTCGTGGCGAGTATGCATGAATGTTTCAAGAAAACCCAGAGCGAACTGCTCTGATACCAAACTATAACGCCCTCAACCGATGAAGATGTTACAAAACTAACATAACCTTACAATAACGCGGAAAAGAATTTTTTTTTTTTTTTTTTGAAAGATGTATGCATACATCAAACCTTACTTAAAACATTTCAAAATAGTTTACAAACCAAATCCAAACCTTAAAATTTATAAAACTTGTTTACAACCTTAAAATACATCATAAAGTTGCAAATAGCTCAAGACATAGCATATCACACTCAACACATAACACACTCATGCATCGCTCGTCGGTCCGACTCCTTGCTCTTCTTCATGTCCGACATTAAACTCGTCGACATATGCATAAATGTCACCCTCATTACCTGCACCATTCAAGTATAGTGAGTCTAAAGACTCAGCAAGTATATGCAGTAAAAATCGTGAGATTTCAAATATCATTTAAACGTAACATAACATAACATAAACTCATCATTTGGTGACGAATTATGCGAAATTGTGGCAACCGTCATAATGGGCACATTCATCCTTTTCTTGTTGATCAACAAGCATATGGCACTAAGTCTCATAACATTCGTTCTTTGGAAAGGCCCTCTCCGGAGCTCATCCCGGAGCACCAGTCCCGTGTACTTATCTGTCTCATGAGCCATGTTTGGAAAGGCCCTCTCCGGAGCCCAAACCGGAGCACCAATCCCGTGTTTGCCACCACAAAGACACATAAGACATCAAAATCTTTTCATGCATCAACATATCATATCATGATTCATCTTAACATCATTCATCATATCATTTCATTCATTATGAAACATCATTGTTTCATCGTAAATTTCGTCATAACTTTCATTTCATGAACATTAAACTTTACTCCATTACTTCATGCATGTCATAGATGATAAAAATCATACTTTCATATTGAACATATATTTCATGAATGAAACTTAGACATTTGCATGCATCACATAGCGTAATCGATCCACGTAAGTCGTTCTTGTCGTTCTTGACTTAAAACTTGAAACTTTTTGCATAGAAACTGTTACGCCTTAAACGCATATAAATCTCAAATTATGAGATTAATGTTTTTAATGCATTAACAAGTCTTATTTCTCTATGTTTTGATGATTAACAAATCTAGGTTAAAATGTTACTAATATTTACATTGAGCTTATTACAGAGTTAAAATTTTCAAGATGAATTAATACTAAATTCATACTCAAGATCAGAAACAAAATTCGAAGAAGTTTACTGCTACGGGATCGGAAGCTCCGATTGGAGATCGGAACCTCCGATCATGATCAGAAGCATCTTCGGAAGCTAAGGGTAGATCAGAAGCTCCGATCTTGGTTCGGAAGCTCCGATCTATTTCAGGGATTTTTATAATGGTCGGAATGACGAACGGAAGCTACGAAGAACTGGATCGGAAGCTCCGATCATGGTTCGGAAGGTCCGATCATTTTCTAAGGGATTTTTACATTGTTCGGAAGCAGATCGGAGGCAACGAAGTGAAGCAGATCGGAAGCACCGAACGTGATCGGACGTTCCGATCCTGAACGGCCGCCTGATAATCTTGTCCGGAAGACTTTTGCCCGACACCATATTTATTGCGCCGATCGGAAGCTCCGAAGTGGATCGGACGTTCCGATCCTGTACACCCGCGTGTCTCAGAATTCAAATTTCGGAAGCTCCGATGCAGGGATCGGAAGTTCCGATCGATGCCAAAATTTCAGCTATAAAAGGAGGCATTTCGAGGCCATTGAATCCATCCCAACATCTTCAAGTCTCTCAATCCTCTCAAGCATCATTCAAGCCATTTGTTGAGCAATTTGTAGCCCCTTTTGAGTGTTCAAAATATATTCACATATCGAGTTGTATTCGGGGTTGTAATATCGAGGGTTGTTAGTTTGTGAGTTGGTTGCTCGGTTTTGTAAATACTTGTGTGTGAAGCCAAGTGTATTTTACGAGTGTTGAGGCTATCCTTGGAGCCCTTAAGGCCAAGAGTGTTGAATTGTATCGGCGCGGTGATCGTGTCAAGTTGTAAGGCTATCCTTGGAGCCATCAAGGCCAAGACGTTCGAAGTGCTAGTGGATCCTTGGTTAATCGACTTAACCAAGAAGGGGAGACGTAGACGATTTATCGTCGAACTTCCATAAACATCTCTTATCCCTTTTACTGCTTTATTTACATTACGCATTTATTTACCGCACTTATTATTTGATTGCTTAAGTCTTCTGCTTGCGTACTTGCATAATCGCTTTAAATTGCTAAAGTTGCCAATAGAACCTAAATCCCCCCCCCATTAGGTTCTAACAAGTGGTATCAGAGCCATTTGAAAATACTTTTCAAATCCTTTTTATGGCAAACCTAGCGAGTGATTATGCTCAAGGGCAATCTACTAATCGTCCTCCTCTTTTTAATGGCATAACTTACGGGTATTGGAAAAATCGTATGTCCTTATATATCCAATCCGTAGACTATGACCTATGGAAAGTAACGGTGAAAGGTCCCTATACACCTATGAAAATAGTTGATGGGGTTGAAATTCCTAAGGGAATGGATGACTTTTCAAAAGAGGACATGAAATTAATTTCGCAAAATGCTAAAGCTATGAATATTTTGCATTGTTCTTTAGATATGAACGAGTACAACCGGATATCGATGTGCTCATCTGCTAAAGAAATATGGGACAAGCTAGAGATATGTCACGAAGGCACCAACCAAGTGAAAGAGACAAAGATCGACTTACTCCAACTCAAATACGAAACATTTGAGATGGAATCCAATGAAGATGTTGACACCATGTTCCGAAGGCTTACTCAAATCATCAATGAGTTAGCACAATTGGGAGAACAATATCCTACCAAGCAAGTTTGGAGGAGAGCTCTTCGTGCCCTACCAAAAGAATGGGATGCAAAGAGAACCGCCATCATCGAATCCAACAAAGGGGACACTGCCGCCTATGATCTTGATCAACTACATGGGACCCTAAAAACCCATGAGTTAGAAGTGTCCACAAGAAAAGAATCAAAGAAAGAAGATGTTAAGCACAAAGGGATAGCTTTGACTACACAAGTCGAAGAAGATGACGATGATGACATGGCTCTCCTCGCAAGAAAATTCAAGAAATTCATGCGAGGAAACAAATTCAAGAAAGACAAGAAACCTGAAAGTGAAGTGACCTGCTACAACTGTCAACAACAAGGTCACTACGCCAATGAATGCCCACTCAAGAAGAAAGTGGACAAAGGAAAGAAGAAAGCCCTACTAGCTACCTGGAGTGATAGCGACGACGACGACGAGGAAGCAAACCTCTGCTTCATGGCTAAGAGTGATGACATCGTCTCTGACGACGATGACGAGGTACCTACTTACGATGAACTCTTACATGCTTATAAAGATATGTTTGATATGGCTAAGGTTCTTAGAAAAGAGAATAGAAATCTTAAAAAGGAATTAGAAACTAAGGAGCATGATAACCTTAGACTTAAGGATGACCTAGATAACCTAGAAAAATCATTCGATAAATTCAATGTGAGTAGCAATAAATTGAACAACCTACTTAGCATGTAGAAATGTAGCTTTGATAAGGGAGGAATAGGCTATGGTAAGAAGTCTATAGACTTTGCTAGTCTAATAGCTAAGGCTAAGATGAGATCACCCCCTACTTGTTCTTATTCTTGCAAATCTGGTCATGTTAGACATAAATGCAGATCATTGAAATATCAATATGTTCAAAAAAGCTATATGAAATGGAGGCCTAAGAGTACTTAACAACTCATTAGTCGGCATTATGAGATCACAATCTAAGGGAGTTCAATATAGACCGGCTTAAAAATGCCTTGACTTGCGGCTGGTCTCCCTGTTGAATGTTGCTCTGTCCAAGGAAATAGGTTTTTAAAGTGGCCATATGCCCTACCTACTACTGGGAGCACTCTTAGAAAGTGGCGATGATGTTGCTATGAGATACTGAACTCTTAGAAGTCTATTTTGTATCTCTCTTTTCTAACACTGTGGACCCAAAAGAACTAAAGGGTACCAAAATATCTTCTTGTAGGGAAATAGGAAAATTGTTCTCCCTAGCATATGGTATCTAGACAGTAGATGTTCTAGACATATGACGGGGAACAAGGATCTACTCCAATCAGTCAAACCTAAGGAGAAGGGAACAATCACCTTTGGAGACAACAGCAAAGGAGTCATTGAAGGAATCGGCTTAATAGGTATATCTAATTTTGCCTAATTGATGATGTACTCCTAGTGAAAGGGCTTAAGCATAATCTACTAAGCATAAGTCAATTGTGCGATAGAGGTTATGAAGTCAAATTCACTCCCCAACACTGCACTGTATCATTTATTAGTGACAAATCCATAAATTTCAAAGGATATAGAAGTGAAAATGTTTACAAGGTTTCTTTAAACAATTTATCTTTATCAAATATTAAAAGCCTTGTATCCTTGAATGTTGATGACAACATTCTTTGGCATAGACGACTAGGTCATGTTGGTCCTAGTACCATAGAAAAACTTTTTAAACTTGATTTAGTTGTTGGTATGCCAAAACTCAATTTAAAATTAGATTCTATTTGTGATGCATGTCAACTTGGCAAACATACAAGGGAATCTTTTAAAAGCAAAAATTTTATATCTACTTCTATGCCCCTTGAACTTCTTCACCTAGATCTATGTGGTCCCTCGAGGAATGCTAGCCTAGGAGGGAAGCTTTATGCATTTGTCATTGTAGATGATTTTTCATGTTACACTTGGACATTGTTTTTAGCCCACAAAAATGATGCCTTTGATTATTTTAAAACTTTTGTCAAACGAGTTGAGAATGAGAAAAATCTTTCAATAAAGCAGATCCGTAGTGACCACGGAACTGAATTTCAAAATGAGAGTTTTTCAAACTTTTGTGAAGAGAAAGGCATCGGTCATAATTTTTCTTGTCCTAGGACTCCTCAACAAAACGGGGTCGTTGAGAGGAAAAATAGGACACTTGTGGAGATTGCGAGGACCATGATATGTGAGCATTCTCTACCAAAATATTTTTGGGCTGAAGCAATGAACACTGCCTGTTACATTATCAATCGCGTATCAATAAGGCCAATTCTCAAGAAAACTCCATATGAATTATGGAGAGGGAGAAAGCCTAACATTTCTTACTTTTGAGCTTTCGGTTCCAAATGCTACATACATAACAATGGTAAAGACAACCTTGGCAAATTTGATGCCAAATCCGACAAAGGTATCTTTCTCGGATATTCTACCTCAAGTAAGGCTTTTAGAGTTTTTAATAAACGTACTTTACTTGTTGAAGAATCTATGCATGTGATTTTTGATGAATCTATGTCTACTATTGTTCGCACTAACATTGATGATGTAGAATTACTCGAAGAAGAGTTGGCCTCCTCAAGTCTAAATGATCTAAATGTTTCTGTTGAGGAAACATCACTTCCGAAGGATTGGACGCTTCACAAAGATCACCCAATGAATCTTATCATCGGAAGTCCTTCGAAGGGAGTAGCCACTCGTTCTTCTCTTAATAATATTTGCAATAATCTTGCTTTTGTTTCGTATGTTGAACCTAAGTGTATTGATGATGCTTTATTAGATGATTCTTGGATAATTGCGATGCAAGATGAGTTGAATGAGTTTAAACGCAATGATGTTTGGTTTCTTGTTCCTAGGCCGCATGATAGATCTATCATTGGTACTAAATGGGTGTTTAGGAATAAACTTGACGAGAATGGCACTATCACTAGAAATAAAGCTAGGCTTGTTGCTAAAGGATATAGTCAAGAAGAAGGCATAGATTATGATGAAACTTATGCGCCTGTTGCTAGACTAGAATCTATTCGCATGCTACTTGCTTTTGCTTGCTCTAGAAATTTCAAGTTATTTCAAATGGATGTCAAGAGTGCATTTCTTAATGGTGAATTGAAAGAAGAGGTTTATATTGAGCAACCTGATGGCTTTGTTGATCTTTCTTTGCCTGATCATGTGCTTAGACTAAACAAAGCTTTGTATGGTTTGAAACAAGCTCCTCGAGCTTGGTATGATAAACTGTCTACTTTCTTGCTTTCAAATGGTTTTTCAAGAGGAAAGATCGACATTACCTTATTTACCAAGAATGTCAAAAATGATCTTTTGATTGTGCAAATTTATGTTGATGATATAATTTTTGGTTCTACTGACGAAACTCTTGGTCAAGATTTCTCTAAGTTGATGCAGGAACACTTCGAGATGAGTATGATGGGAGAACTTAACTATTTCCTCGGATTACAAATCAAACAGTGCAAGGATGGGTTCTTTGTGAACCAAAGCAAATACATCAAGGAGATTCTAAAGAAGTTTGGAATGGAGAACACAAAATCATCATCCACACCGATGAGCACAGCAATCAGACTCGACAAGGATGAAAATGGTAAAACTGTAGATCAATCTTCCTTTCGTAGTATGATTGGCTCCTTACTTTATGCTACTGCTAGTAGACCGGACATTATGTTTAGTGTTTGCTTGTGTGCACGATTTCAATCATGTCCAAAGGAATCACATTTGTTCGCCTTAAAACGCATTTTCAAATATCTTTCAAATACTCCAAATCTCGGCTTGTGGTATTCGAAAAATTCTTTCTTTGATTTAAAAGCATATTGTGATGCCGACTTTGGTGGATATAAGGTGGACCGTAAAAGCACTAGTGGAACTTGTTTCTTTTTAGGAAACTGTTTAGTTTCTTGGTTTTCAAAGAAACAAAATTGTGTTGCGTTGTCAACGACCGAAGCCGAATATATGGCTGCTGGTAGTTGTTGTGCGCAAATTCTTTGGATGAAGCATCAATTGCTCGACTATGGCGTCTCTTTTTCAAAAATCCCTATTTTCTGTGACAACACTAGCGCCATATGTCTAACAAAGAATCCGATTCAACATTCGCGCACCAAACATATTGAAATTCGTCATCATTTTATTCGTGACCACATCGAACGAAATGAAGTTGAACTTCAATATGTTGACACGACAAATCAAATTGCCGATATTTTTACAAAACCACTAGATGAAAATACTTTTATTCGTTTGCGTGGTGAACTTGGCATGATTGAGTTGTAATCACTTGTAGGCATAAACTAAAATTTAATGTCATATTAAGGGGGAGCTTAATATTAAATTCGAGCAAATTAATTTTGGATAATACAAATCATTTGTATTTATTCAAAATTAAGAAGCTCACATTTTTATGTGAATTATTTGCTTAAATATTAAATAAAATAAATTTTAAAGAGTCGAAATCATGCATTCTTCCTAAGGCAGATCAGAACCACCGCTCCAGATCGGAACCTCCGATCTGTATCCCGCCACTTTTCATCTTGCGCGGTAATTTTTCCCTCCAAGATGCGGATCGGAACCACCGATCACGATCGGAACGTCCGATCCCAATCTAATCCGACTTTTCAAATTACTTTTAACCGTCTTATCTTTAATTACCGCCTCATGATCGGAACGTCCGAAGCCTGTTCGGAGCTTCCGATCGACACGTGGCCTTACCTCAGTGGATCGCACGATCGGAACGACCGATCCAGATCGGAGCTTCCGATCATTCCAACCCCTATAAATATCAGATCGCTCAGTCCGATTTCTTGCATCTAAAATTCTTCTCTTATCTCTATTTTATCCGATTCCAATCTATAAAAATGCCTGTCAAACGCCGTCGCAATCAGGCGAGTTCTAGTCGCCCTATTATTGTCCGTGATCCTACCCAACCAGCTGTTTCTAGGCCCATTCCTGATGATTATTTACATCGTCAGATTCATCCGGGTCGTATCTTAGATACTACCTACTTGGCCCAATCCCATCTCCTACTGTTGAACTTAATCAATGCTCAACATTGGAAATCCTTTTTCCAGCCATCTGTTCCCGACCGAATCTTTCCTCCACTGATTCACGAGTTCTATGCCAACCTTGAACTCAAATTAGGGCATGGTGATATCACCATTGCCACTATCGTTCAAGGTAGGCATATCATTTTTTCTTCTGCTGATCTGTCCTCCTGGTTTGATCTTCCCAGGAATGGACCCGGTGAATACCTTTCCCAAACTTGGCCACAAAATGATCCAAACTTTGATCGTGATCTCTTTCTTTCTACTATTCTCGGTCGTCAAGCCACTGCTGCTGACGATCGAATCCATCTCAAGAGTTTTTGTCCTGATTTCCAAATCATTCAAAAACTCATCACCACATCCATAGTTCCCCGCAGTGGAGACCTCTCCACTTGCAAATATCTGGATTTGTATATTCTCTTTCATATCATCTCCTCTCGACCTTTTAACCTTCCGCGCCTTGTTATGCAGACTATGCATCACACGGCAACGACGGCTAAAAAGGTTTCCTTTCCTTTTGCCCGGTTTATTAACCGGATTTTGAGTCGTTTTGATATTGATTTTGAGGGGATCCCTTCTCTTGAAATCCAGTCGAGTCATATCATCAACCATCAGTCTATTATCAGGATGGATTTATCTTGGAATCCTGTGTATTCTCGATGGGTTGATGATCCTAGTCGAGCTTTTTCTAGATTTTCTCCTATTTCTGATTTTCATCGAGACTTTTCTTCTCTTCCTCACTCTATCCAAACCAAAGTCTTTCCGACTGGTCCGCCCAACACTGATATTCCATCCTCTTCCAGTTTTGAGGCCTTTGCGTCTACCATTGGCGATCTTCCTTTCCAGGCTCCTGAGGTTCCTCCTACACCAATAAACCAATTTCCTAGCGACCGACTCTTTGAGACTCTTCATCGCATTGAGACGAGTATGCACACTCATTTTACCGAGTTGACTGCTAGAGTTGCCTCTCTGGAGACTCGATTTGATGACTTCGCCGCTCGCTACCCTCCTCCGCAGCATGATGATGACTCTTAGATTTTTATTTTATTTTTATTTGTATTTTTTTCTTTCTTGCGTTGTATTAAAAATTTATTATTGTAAATGAAATTGTTGAGTACTTTTTTAATTCTATGTTTCATTACTTTTTGTTTATCACAAAGGGGGAGAATTAATGGTTAAAATATTAATTGGGATAAAATTTGTTTATCTGATAAAATATTAATTGGGATAAAATTTGTTTATCTGATAAAATTTGTTTATCCGTTAAAATCTGTTGCTTATAAAAATTGTTTATGATTATCGTATATTTTATCTCCTGTTTTTAACCAAGTTTTGTGATCATCAAAAAGGGGGAGATTGTTACGCCTTAAACACATATAAATCTCGAATTATGAGATTAATGTTTTTAATGCATTAACAAGTCTTATTTCTCTATGTTTTGATGATTAACAAATCTAGGTTAAAATGTTACTAATATTTACATTGAGCTTATTACAGAGTTAAAATTTTCAAGATGAATTAATACTAAATTCATACTCAAGATCAGAAACAAAATTCGAAGAAGTTTACTGCTACGGGATCGGAAGCTCCGATTGGAGATCGGAACCTCCGATCATGATCAGAAGCATCTTCGGAAGCTAAGGGTAGATCAGAAGCTCCGATCTTGGTTCGGAAGCTCCGATCTATTTCAGGGATTTTTATAATGGTCGGAATGACGAACGGAAGCTACGAAGAACTAGATCGGAAGCTCCGATCATGGTTCGGAAGGTCCGATCATTTTCTAAGGGATTTTTACATTGTTCGGAAGCAGATCGGAGGCAACGAAGTGAAGCAGATCGGAAGCACCAAACGTGATCGGACGTTCCGATCCTGAACGGCCGCCTGATAATCTTGTCCGGAAGACTTTTGCCCGACACCATATTTATTGCGCCGATCGGAAGCTCCGAAGTGGATCGGACGTTCCGATCCTGTACACCCGCGTGTCTCAGAATTCAAATTTCGGAAGCTCCGATGCAGGGATCGGAAGTTCCGATCGATGACAAAATTTCAGCTATAAAAGGAGGCATTCCGAGGCCATTCAATCCATCCCAACATCTTCAAGTCTCTCAATCCTCTCAAGCATCATTCAAGCCATTTGTTGAGCAATTTGTAGCCCCTTTTGAGTGTTCAAAATATATTCACATATCGAGTTGTATTCGGGGTTGTAATATCGAGGGTTGTTAGTTTGTGAGTTGGTTGCTCGGTTTTGTAAACACTTGTGTGTGAAGCCAAGTGTATTTTACGAGTGTTGAGGCTATCCTTGGAGCCCTTAAGGCCAAGAGTGTTGAATTGTATCGGCGCGGTGATCGTGTCAAGTTGTAAGGCTATCCTTGGAGCCATCAAGGCCAAGACGTTCGAAGTGCTAGTGGATCCTTGGTTAATCGACTTAACCAAGAAGGGGAGACGTAGACGATTTATCGTCGAACTTCCATAAACATCTCTTATCCCTTTTACTGCTTTATTTACATTACGCATTTATTTACCGTACTTATTATTTGATTGCTTAAGTCTTCCGCTTGCGTACTTGCATAATCGCTTTAAATTGCTAAAATTGCCAATAGAACCTAAATCCCCACCCCCCCCATTAGGTTCTAACAGAAACTCTTAAATATATTTTATAAGCCTTTGAAGATCATAATCATGAATTTAGGACCCTAAAATAACATAAACAAATCATGAATTTCGAGTGAAAGGCGCGGCCGCTCAACTTCTAGGCGCGGGCGCGCCTGACCTGCGCAAATGGTTCATCTTGCTCGCTCCGACACTCTATTGTTAAGTTAGAATTTGAAAAAGTGGTAAACATGAAAGTTGTAGCTCTGGATCTTGGATTTCTAATGCCGAAAACCGCACCTCAATTGGAGTTTGCAGTAAAAAGTTATGCTCATTCTCCCCAAATGTGTCACTGCCGGGAAATCAAAACACTCTACACACTTTGGGGTGATTTTGACCAATCTTCCAAAATTATTTTGACAAAACTCAAAACATGAAAGTTGTAGATAAATAAGCTAGCTTTCAAATAAAATTGTCCTCATATCATTTGGATTACTATCCTAATTGTTATCCTCAAAATCATAACAAGTATAGGTAATCCGGTGCCACCAAACACAATTTCAACACTTCAAACTTCAAACATAAACTTCTTTTAATCAAAATCCTAACTACATAAATCATCAAAGCTCATTTTCTTGTAATTGAACATGGTTTAACTAACTTCAAAACATTAAAATCTTAAAAGAACATGAACCTCTTGAATCAACTCACGTACTTGACAAGAACAACCTACGCTTCACGATCTCGTAAAATCATAACTTCATGATCTTGAAATTCATGAAAATCATGCATAAATATCTCAACACACAAAAATTCATATCAAAATACATAATAGCTTGAATGGGTTTCAAAATCTTTTAAATTTGTACTTGCCTTGAAATGAAGACGAAGTTGATTCGGATTCTTGGCAACGAGCTAACCACACCAAGAACGAGATTTGGAACTTTGGCTTGTGAATTTCTTGAAGAACCGTGAAGGTTCAATAAAGAAACAAGAAGGAGAAGATGATAGAATGGAGAGAAGGGGAAAGAATCGTGTAGAGGATAGGGAAGAAGAGAGTCAAGGGAACAAGGGGACATGAGAAGTAATGGGGTGGGGAATCGGGTAGATAGATAGGATAATGTTCATTCAATACATAATGTGTGTTCATCTCTAAAATGCAGTCAGTCACCCGTCCCGACTCGTCTGATAAAAATACCATCCCCTGACTCATGCATAAAAAAACATATCAATATTATACTTAAAACGTTCGTAAAAATACGCTCTATCATCTCGTTCGTAGGTTAGCCTCGTCCCATGATTCCAAAATCAAACTCGACCTGAAACCATTAACTTAATCGAAAGCGTTAAACATAAAATAATTATATCATGAAACCATAATCATTAAATCATAACTTAAACAATTTATGGCATAAAATCATAAAAATTATTTTAAAATCATCGTAAGTGAGTTTAGTGGATTTGGACCTTACAATGTTCCTCAAGGAACTCACGATCAGAATACTTATCCCAGCAGTCAGCAATTTCCTTGGAATAAAAAGTAGATGAGTAGGACGAGTTTACCCGATATTCTTCACCCAAGGTGTTGTCCAGGGTGTCGGCAACATCTTCCTTAGCACCTTCCACTTCTTCTTCAGAGTCATCAGAATCTGACTCTTCTTCCAACTCCTTTTCAGCATCTGAATCTTCACTCGAATCAGAACTGGAGCTATCAGAAGGTTGGGGACGGTTGTCAGCAAATTCAGCGAGCATATCCTCGTCTGGTTCATCTTCAGCTTCTGGAACAGGGACTTCCTCAGCAGTCTTCTTGGTTTTTGATTTCTTCATCTTAGCCATGAATTGGGCTATTGAAATCTTCTCATCATCAGATAGAACATGAGGAGCAGTAGATGATGGTCCCTCAATAGTAGGAATTGATGCAGATGAATCTTTCTTTTCAGCAACAATAGATTGAGTTTCTGACTCTGTAGATTCATCCTCAGAAGACGAATCTTTCTTTGACGACTCAAATGGCACGGGGATAGTTGGAACAGATGGTTCCATGTCGCTTGATTTTCCCCTCTTTTGATGCACCAGCTTGAAATCCTCATCAGAACTTGCATCACCAGAAGAGAATTCGGTGTCAACAAGTGAAGGTCTGGATGGTTGACCCTTACCACGGAATCGCTTGGAGGCGGTGTAATCTGGGTTATATCCAGCTTGTATCTTGGAACGACGAGTTAAGGGTTTCGTGGGAAACACCTTATTCAGCACGCTCATATCTGGTAAATTCTCTACATCGATGGCATTGCCAGGCTCTCCTGGAGCGATGGAGTCCAGAGGCACATGTTCCTCGACAACAAGAATGATTGCTTGCTCAACCACGGGGTATGGTGATGTAGGTGTTGTGACACCTTCAGTAGCATCTTCCGTATATCCCATCTCAGAACGAATATCTTGGTGATCAAAACCCTTTCCTGCCATTTGTATACGAGAAAAATATTTAAGACAGATGAATGATAAAAAACAGGGGCACAAAGAGATATGAGAAATTCGAGGGTTTAAGAAGATAAGAATATTTCTAAAAACAGATAATTACACAAATAAATACCACACACATAGCCCTTCCTATTCTCACTGGAATTACAGCCCCTCTAACGGTAATAAATTTCAACGGTAACACTCCCAAAACGGTAACAAATTGAATTAAATTAGGGAACCAAATCTCTTCGATTCTCACCGATATTCTAGGCCAAAATATCTTACCAAATATTTTCAAATATAACTCCTCATCAGAATATAACACCACTGAACCAAAATCCAATTACATTCAAATTCAAAAATTCAGAGGATAGGGCAAAACTCACAAATTTTGTTCGATCAGAATTTTTAACCTTTTGGCTTAGTATATTCACAAAAAAAATATGCATGACTTAATTATGTCTAAAACAAAGTGTGACAAAAAAAATTAAAACAAAAAACAATGCGCAAATAAATGTTGAGACATGAGGTGTTATCCACGATTTTGGCAACATCTCCCAGCAGCACTTCAGGATTCAGAAAAATTATTATATCCAATTCATTATTTTTGCAGAAGTGGTAGCCTGCACACTAAAGAAACGATCTTCAAATGGACCCCTTTAGGTAGCTTTTTCCATTTGCTTCTGATTATCAATCAAATTTGATAATTGATTCAATTCAAGGTTCATCATTTTTTTTCTTTTGTTATTCTGAATTTACAAAGTCACTTTTCACTTGGGACAAGATCATGGAATACACGAACGTCCCTCCACTACTACGTGACAAAGTCAAAACTCTTCTTTGATTAATCCACATTAAGTTGTAAAAAATTTTGATGAGAATCCTGAGTGAAAACTAGTCAATGGTTACAAAGTATCAACCACATCTCAAAACAGAATGAATGCATGAATGCAGTATGCCTAAGATCCTAAAAATGCACATGCATGAAAAGGTGTTGTCACAGGGTGTTGGCAACACTCCTGACAACATCTCGGTTCTGTCTATAATGCACACATACTGAGAGACTTCCTTAGACTGGAAAATCTCTCGAAATCCAAAGCTTTTGTGAATATATCAGCTAATTGGTAATTAGTTCCAACAAACTAAATTAGGATCATGCTTTTCTTGACCAAATCTCGAATGAAGTGATGTCTAATGTCAATGTGTTTGGTTCGAGAGTGTTGTACTGGATTTTTGGATATATCAATGACACTAGAATTATCACAGTACACAATATGAGTATCACTCTTAACACCATAATCATTTAGCATTTGATTCATCCAAAGGAGTTGTGAGTAAAAAATACCAACAACAACATACTCAGATTTAGCAGTAGACAGTGAGACACAATTTTGTTTCTTACTATACCATGATACTAAGTTATTCCCTAAGTAGAAACATCCTCCCGAAGTGCTCTTTCTCTCATCTAAATCCCCAGCCCAATCAGCATCACTAAATCCTACCAAATTCGAATTGTTTTCTTTAATGTACCACAAACCCAAATTCAAAGTTCCAGCCACATATTTAAGTATACGTTTTACGACCTTCAAGTGAGTAATTTTTGGGTTAGACTGGTATCTAGCACACAGACAAATACTATACATGATATCAGGTCTAGTAGCATTTAAATATAAAACACTACCAATCATGCTTCTGTAGAGGGTGTTTTCAACACTTTCGACAACATCCTCCCTAGATAGTTTTTCATTAGACTCCATAGGTGTGCGCATGTGTTTAGTGTTGTCATTCAGAAACTTCTTTACAAGATTTTTAGCATACTTTCTTTGACACAAAAATATACCATCATGCATTTGTTTCACTTGCAATCCCAAGAAATATGTTAACTCACCAACCATGCTCATCTCAAATGTAGACGACATGCACTTCACAAAATCATCAACAAGTTTATCATTTAAAGCACAAAAAATTATATCATCCACATAAATTTGGCAAATTAATATATTACCTTGAGACTTTTGCACAAACAAAGTCTTATCAACTTCACCTCTTTTGAAGCCAATATTGAGTAAGTACTCAGTAAGTCTCCCATACCATGCACGTGGTGCTTGCTTCAATCCATACAATGCCTTTTTCAACTTATACACATAGTCAAGATGATTTTGATCCTCAAAACCCTTAGGTTGTTTCACAAAGACTTCTTCATTTAGGATCCCATTCAAAAAGGCACTTTTTACATCCATTTGATAAAGCTTCATTCCCATGTTACATGAAATAGTAAGCAAAAGTCGGACTGACTCAATGCGGGCTACAGAAGCAAAGGTTTCATCAAAATCCACCCCTTCAACCTTTGTATACCCTTGAGCTACCAACCTAGCTTTATTTCTAATGATGTTTCCCGACTCATCAGTTTTATTTTTAAAAATCCATTTAGTTCCTATGACATTACCATGAGCAGGACACGGTACCAAGTACCAAACATCATTCCTAACAAATTGTTCTAACTCTTCATGCATAGCATTGACCCAAAACTCATCTTTTAAAGCCTTTTCAACCTTTTTGGGTTCAATGTTTAACACGAAACAAGAAAATCTTACCTGAGAATATGTAGAACTCATGCACAACAAACCTGCCATCTTTCGATAATCCACTTTCTCTTTTCTCCGAGTTTGCACGTCTCCATGCACATCTCCAATGACCTGTGAGATTGGGTGATTCTTCTGAATTTTGCTTGGAACATTCTTTCCAGCTTCATTTACCTCACTGTTCTCATCAATGTTCTCATCAGTAGGCTTTTCAACTTTTGATTCTGGATTTTCTGTAGGAGGTGTTGTCGAAGGTGTTGACAACACTCCTTTGACAATATCTAAATTTCCAGAATTATCCAGCAGATCATTAACTTCATCCTCAGCTGTTTTCTTCTTTAGATCTGCAAAGTCATCAAAAACAATATTAATTGACTCAAAAATAGTCCTTGTTCTCAAGTTATATATCCTATAGGCTCGGCTATTTGATGAATATCCCAAGAACATACACTTATCATTTTTTGCATCAAATTTAGCAAGATGATCCCTATCATTCAAAACGTGACATACACATCCAAAAACATGAAAATATTTAAGGTTTGGCCTCTTTCCTATGAAAATTTCGTAGGATGTCATAGTAGTACCATTCCTCAAATAAACTCTATTTGAAATATGACATGCAGTATTCAAGGCTTCAGCCCAAAAACGTTTTGAAATATTTTTCGAACTCAACATTTCTCTTGCCATTTCTTGCAAAGTCTTATTTTTTCTTTCAGCAATTCCATTTTGTTGTGGAGTATTAGGAGCAGAAAATTCATGAGAAATACCTTTCTTATCACACAAACTAGCAAAAGAAGAGTTTTCGAACTCCTTACCATGATCAGTGCGAATACGGATTACCTTCAGATTATGTAGATTCGTAATCTTAGTGAGCAGTTTTTTGAAGGCATCAAATGTGTTCGATTTTTCTCTCAGAAAATTTATCCAAGTATATCGTGAGAAATCATCCACACAAAAAAAAGAATATTTCTTACTTCCAAAGCTTTCAACATCCATTGGACCCATCAAGTCCATATGTAAAAGCTCAAGGCAGCGTGTTGTCACAGATGTTGGCAACACCTTGTGTGACACCCTAGTTTGCTTCCCTTTCTGACACGCTTCACACACAAATGGAATACCAGATTTTAAGTTAGGCATACCTCTGACAACATCTAACTTACTTAAGTTCTTTAAAGTCTTGAAGTTTGCATGACCCAATTTTTGATGCCATAGATCAAACTCATTCAATTTTGTGTGCCTACAAGCCATCTCTTCTCCGAGTTGATAGCAGTTATCCGATGACCTTGTACCTGTCATGACACACAAATTTGAATCATCAAAAACTTTGCATAATTTCTTATCAAATTGCACATGCAAATTATCATCACAAAGTTGGCTTATGCTTATTAGATTTGCGGTTAATCCTTCAACATGAAGCACATTGCGAAGCTTGGGCTGACCAGCAACATCCAGAGTTCCTTTTACAACAATGTTTCCCTTTGAACCTCCACCATAGGTTACTTTTCCACTTTTCTGTTCAACATAGTCAGTGAGAAACTTTTTGGAACCTGTCATGTGACGAGATCTACCGCTATCAAAGTACCATGCACCTGAAACATTAGTTCTCAAAGCAGTATAAATCATATGACATTGAATATCAGCTTTTGGTACCCAAATCTTTCTTACATAAGATCTGTTTCTAGGGATGTTGTGGGGAGGTGTTGGCAACACCTTAGGCAACACCTTCGATGCAGATCTATACCTGTAGTCTTCCTGCAGCTTAAAACAGTATGGTTTGATATGACCTGGTCTATGACAGTAATGACAGATGTACTTACGTTTCCTTCTAGATTTTGAAGGGGTAGCAGGCTGTGGCTTTGATTTTGGAGGATCACTTGGTGAGGCCTTTTTGCTTGAGCTTTTTGCACTGCTACTTTCCTTGACAAACACAGGGCCTTTCGAACTTTCACCAACCTCAAATATGCTGTTTTCAAAACCTAAACCAGCCGTACCATCTCTTTCCATCATGAGTAACAAATCAAGCTTGGAAGTGCTTGAATTAAACTTGGCCAATGTAGCATTTGCTTTTCCGAGTTCTTTCTTCACTTGACTTAGTTCCATGTATTTCTTACTCAGCATGACTTCCAGTCTTGACACATTAGCCTTTAGATCAGAATTTTCCTTCGAAAGAATAGTATTCATCTTATTCCTTTCAACCCAATCAGTATGAAGTTCTTCAAACAAACTGACCTTTGGGAGATGTTGCGGCCAGGTGTGGCAACACCTGCGGCAACACCTAAAGGATTGACTTGAAACTTTTTCTTGCTCTTCAGTAGGGCAGATAAGGCAGTATGGCTTTCTTCATCTTCCTGTTATTCTTTTTCAGACTCTCCATCACTCAAGGACGTGTTCATCCCTTTCCTAAGCGTGTTGACACACTCATTTGCATAGTGTCCAAAACCTTGACAAGCATGACATTGAACAGTGTCCAACTTCTTTGAGACAAACTTATTCTTCCCTTCCAACATCAGTCGAGGATTATGAGTATCAACAGGTTTCCTTGGCGATTGTTCTGGTCCAGTAATCCTTAAAGGCTTGTTAGAGAACATTGGAGCCTTGAGTTTTTGATCCGTCTTTCTTGACTCTTTCATCTTCTTTAGATAATCATTGAATTTCCTAGTCATAAGAGATATCGAATCATCTTCCAAGTCAGATTGATGAACTTCTTGATGAAATTGAACACACTCCTCGTATGAGGGTTTTGAGGCTTGAAGGATTATTGATTTTCCTTTATTCTTCTGTTGTTCTGAATTGTTCATCTCAAAAACTTGAAAGATGCTAATCAGTTCAGTCATCTTCATCTTTGAAGTGTATTTAATTTTTTCAAGCGCCCAAATCTTCCCATTAAATCTTTTAGGCAAGGATCGAAGAACCTTGTTCACCATAGTTTCACTAGCAATAGGTCCTCCAAGAGCATGCGCCTCTGTAGCTATCTCCCTAAGTTTCTTATCATAATCAGCAATAGTTTCATTCTCATCCATCCTGATATTCTCAAATCTTGCGTTTAACAATCTAAATCTTGTCCTTCTCACGCTATCAGTTCCTTCACAGTGTTCTTGAAGAGCATCCCATGCATCCTTAGCAATAGTGCAGTCGGCTATGACTTCATGCATCCTCATATCCACAGTTGCAAAAATTGCATTGAGTGCTTTAGCATTGTAGCTTGAACTTTGTGTTTTCTCGGCAGTCCAAGTTTCTTCTTGCTTGATGATGTAGTCTCCATCTTCATCTAGCGTCTTTGGAGGAGTCCAACCAGCCAGAATACTTTGCCAAGCACGCACATCCATAGCCTTAATAGTATATCGCATCCTATTCTTCCATAGTGCGTAATTCGTGCCATCAAGGACCGGAGGTTTCAAGAACGAGTTCGCAATAGACGATGAGTCCATCTTATTCCCTGTAATAAAATAAACAAACCAAGATCAGTTCTTAGTGTATCAAGAATATGGCTCTGATGCCACTTGTAAGGGAATGAGGGTTGCACATAAACAGTTTGAGGTGTTGTCACAAGGTGTTGACAAAACCTACTATAACACCTTGAGTAATTTGCAGCGAAATATAATTAAAGCGTAAATAAAATAAACAAGCAACCAATTTAATAGACTCAAATGATTTAAGCAAGAGTATAAAATACTCTTGCAGCGCCTCAGGGAAAAACTTCACTAGAAAAACTTTCAAAGAGTTTTACAAACCCTAAAACTAGTGATTATTGTAAAAATCAATTTCTCAATACAAGTGAGAAATAAAGAATAAAAAATCTCCTAAAAATTCTATATGGAATAGAATAAAAAAAACATAATAAGGAGAAAAACTTGAAGCCAAAACACGTGAGATGTAAACACTCTTTGATCAATAATCTTCGAGTGTTCTTCACGGCTTCAAGAAACCACGATCGTGACAAGCTTCAGAAGTTCTTCAGTTCTCACGTACGTATGTGAAGCTCTCTATTCAATCTCTTTTCGTCGATCTCTAATCTCATATATATTCAAAGAATCCTTCTTCAATATGTTTTCTTGTAGGCGTAGGATTCCTTTTATTTGATCATATCAAATCCATATAAAATAAGGAAAGATAAGTATTAGATATGATATGATAAATATTCTAATCAGCTTATCAATATGAAATAAAACACTTAAATAAAGATTACTTCATGTCCAAGAAAGACAAAAGATATTAAATAAAATTTTTTTATATTAAGGTGTTTTTAAGGAATAAAATATTCCTTTCAGCTATAAATTTATTAGATTTTTTTTATTGAAATTATGTATAAAAAACTTTCGTCACACACATCGTGTGTGCAAATATGCTAGTACAAATTAAATTAAGATATAATCGTAAATTCATATTAAATTCATAAATCATACGGATAATTAATGGGATTTTATTATAACAATATAAAATAATAATCTTCCCTAGTTTAGGATTTTACTGACTATTATTTAGTATCGAAACTCTTATGATAGTTATTTAAATTCAATTGAATTCGGTGAAGGTGGTTGTTGGAAGAGATGCACATGGGTTGGTTTTATTTGCGGAGATTGTTGTTGGCTCATTTCGATCATTTTTTGACCAAGACTTGTGCGGTTCTTAAGGGTTGCAGACCTGTCGTCGCAAGCGAATGGATCGTGGAGACTGATGCGGTAAACGCAGTGAAGGGTGTAGAGACTAGAGGTATCACACCTAGAGCTTCGGTAGAGAGCTAGCTTTTTGGAACATAAGAGCTCTTTAATTAAGTATGTTCATATATCGTTTGTCGAATGTTTTAGCACATATATTGGCTCGACATGTTGTGGTTATAAAGCTTAGTTTTTTTTTTTTTGGAAGGATGTTATTCCTCTATTTATTAAACGACATGCATGTTGTAGTTACAAAACTTAGTTTTGTCTGAGAAGATGATATTCCTCTGTTTATTGAATGTTTGCTGCGACCGTTTAATATTATATATTGTGGTGCACACGTTATCTTTTTTTTTAAAAAAATCAATTATATTACCAACAAATTGAGATGATTTTATTCAGGACATACTGTTAATGAGATAATAGATTATACAAATGATAAAACGTGGGATATCAGATATGCTAGATGGGGAATGATAGAAGGCAAGTCTTCCGGTATAAATGGTAGAATGGGATATGATTACATGAGTAAATAAATGATAATTAATACACAGTTAACTGTCTGCACGAATTATCATTACAAAAATTATCAAAATGTATATCTAAAATGAAGATTAGTTCATTTTCTTTTATAATTTTTTTTCCCAAAGAAAACACTTAAATCACTCTTTTTATTCTTATAGAAATCGCCCTCGCCTGATTCCAATATCCTCATTAACTTTGGGCTCCATCCAGTCTTTACACACCTATACAAGTATTTTTTATAGATCCACCAGCCAACAAACCATGCATCTTGTTTCTTTACTCCACCATACTTAATTTTCTATGTTATAATTTTATAAAGATTTTTTACATGGTGATCATGGTGTAGGAAAAGAGAAGATCGAGATTATGTTACTGTTAACACAGGACGGGAAGTGGGACTGGAGTGTCAAATTTGAATGATATACTACACCCTCGTCGAATCAAATATAATATGATATATGTATTCGTTTTAGTAAAATAATATATAGAAAAATATTGTATGTACAATGAAAGTTGCACACATGGTTATACATTATCTTCGGAATTACAAAAAATATCCAAAATTTATTTTTAAAAGAATTCTTTCAATTAAAGTGCCTTTGTTATTGTTTTGTAATTCTTGAGGTATTTATAACTGTATTTGTAACATGGATATTTGTACATATAACATTGATATCTATTAATTTTGTGCTTGATCTGATATAATTACATCTTTCTAATTAATCTATTTTTATTTAAGACTATTTTTCTTATAAGAATTACATGTTATAATGACTAATCTTATTGTACTTTGGTGGCCCTCTTGACCTCTCAAGTTTTAAGCCCCTTGGACTTGACGTTCCGATCGATGATGGTGGATGCGTTTGTTTGTTTTTTTTTCTTGTTTTTTTTTTTCTCTAAATAAATAGATCTCACCATGGTGGAATTATGTAACCCATTATTTCTTAGATTTTACGGTGTCATATTTGTCAGTTGTCACTGGATCAAAAGATCTTTCACAAACACAGTGACCTTGTAGAAAATTTTCCAATTTGTTACGCAAAGCAAAACACAATGTGTCATTATAACTAACCAATATTATAGTGCTGAATTAATTATTAAATATTAAAATTAACGGTTTGAATTACTTTTTAGAATAATATTGGCCAATCGAACAAAATTTCGAAAACGAAGGAAGAATTAAATAAAGTCGTTTGTCTCATTGTTACCTCACTGAATTATTTTCACCTCGTTTCATACTATAATTAACATTTCTTTCACATTGACACAGCCTTTAAGATTGGGCCTTAAAGTCCTCCCTTATTTCCTCCCATAACTTCAATGACCATAAAAGCACAAAAACATATTCACATCTCCCGCTTTATTATTGGCTAATGCTATCAACATTTTATATTATTAATTAATAGTGTAATTCACAATGCAATAAAAAAACAAAATGTGAATTTGTAAATACTTATTGAATTAACTCACAGTATTACAACTCATGATTATAAAACTTATGTTTTTACCACATGGCATATTATATATATATATATATACATATTATATATATATATATATATATATATATTCAAGCTTGACATGATATCAATAAAAAATAAGAGAAAATGGAAAATTTGGTCATGTATATTTGTCATTTTGCGATTTTGGTTCTCTATGTTTACATATTTCATTTTAAATCCTGCATGTTTCGATTTTTGGCAATTTTGGTCTTTTTTATTCGAAAATGTTTACGTGATACTGTACATGTCAGCTCCACATCAGCACTGAATTGGTGCCACGTCAGCGCCACGTCAAAAAAATATTAAAATCGCCAAAAAAATAAAGATAACGGACTAAAACTGAAATCTGAAAATATAAAGTACTGAAATCGCAAAGTGATAAACATACAGGACGAAAAAAATAATTTTTCCAAAAAATAATTAAGATAAGTTGTAAACATTCAAGGTCGTGGAATTATTTTCATAACCTTACATTTAACAATAATGTGCATGTGTTAATATGTTATGCATATGCTGATGGAGGCATGGAGCCGATTCTTAATGTATATCTTTATGTATAAAAGAGAATTTGATTGTGACGCACGGGAATTTGTCAACCCAAATTTCTTGATCTTTTTTTTATTCACCTTCAAAAAAATTTCTTGATATTTTTAATTGTAATGCTTTTTTTTTTTTTTCCTTTAGTTATCACACATGAATTCCTATATTTTCTCCTAAAAAAAAATAAAAATAAAATACCTATATTCTTTAAAGATTTTAATGACATTTCCATGTCCTAGCTAGACTAGTATCACAAAAGGATGGAAAATAACCAAAACTATAATTTATATTTGCTTGTTTTATGTTTTGATTTTGTAATTAGTATTTCAAATATGAGTTTTTGGTTTTATAAGTTAGGTTTTGTTTTGACTTTTGATCTTTTTTTTTTTCGTAGTGTCGACAAGTGACTTGACACCAAAAACTGTTGATATATACATTATATACAAAAATGTTAAAATGTCCAACACCATATCAGCACTCCATAAAATATACCAAAAACCCAAAATCATCACTTAACTAGTAAGATCAAAATCCAAATTTTTAAATATTTGCTAGACCAAAACACAAATACCCAAATTTGGACGACCATTTTGGCTATTATCTGGAAAAGGATTATGTGTATATATACACTTTGTAAGAAGGAAAGCGTATAAAAATGGTTGGAATAGGAAAATACGTGTACTTTCTTTTAAAAGAAAAAAAAAACAAAAAGCTCATAATTAATACCGGTATTACTCTGCAATTAAATAATAGTAATTTAATGACGACCCACTAGTCTCTCCATCTCTTTCTTTGTCTGCTCAAATTCTCAACCCTTGGATCGTTCTCAAATCCAAGGCTGTCATTGCATGCAGCTCGGTACAAGGCTTATTCAAAGCTCAATTCCCCCACATTTGCAGTGCTGCGAGCCAAATTTCTGTTTGTTCAAAGAAAACATGAAACTTTCCTTGGAGCAAAAAGCTATTTTGTTTGCATAAAATTAGTTCTTGATTAATTTTCTCATTCATGGAAGGTGGTGGGAGACGGGGTTTTTCCAATGGAAATTTGGGAAACAGTTCATTTTCTTTGATTCAACCTAGCCCTCCATTTACTGCCATTGATAAGTTTTTGTGGGATCAAAATGGTTTTTCTAATCCAGAAACCTTGTTCACCACTTGCATAGACAATTATCCCAACTTTTCTTCTGGTTTTGGTGCAACCATTCACTCAGCAGACGGGGTTTTCGAGCCGAGTTTTGGACTAGACAACAGTACTGGATTTGTGAATGAATTCTTTGATCATTGGAACCAAGATAAAGATCTTGATGATCACTCAAATTATAACATCGAAGAATTCGCTGAAGAGAGTCCAGATCATGTGAAAAGTGCAGATAAAAGTGGCTCTTCTGGTACACCAAAGTGGATCAAGGGTCAATGGTCCGAAGAAGAAGACAGGTAGAATTTCATGATTTTATCTTGTCTTGTCTTGTGTAAGGAAACATGTATATATATGGGTTTTGCATAAATAATATTAGGTGATATTCATAAGCTAAAAGTTATATATTTTCAAAGGAGAGAATTTTTGATTGGATCCATGCAGGAAACTGATTAAGTTGGTGAAGCAATATGGATTGAGAAAATGGGCTTTGATAGCTGACAAAATGGAGGGAAGAATAGGGAAACAGTGCAGGGAACGATGGCACAATCATTTGCGTCCCAATATCAAGGTTTTTTTTTTTTTTTTCCCTTCTTTTTATCTCCATCAAAAATTCTTGTTCTTCTTTTTGTTACAAAATCATTTGGTCCTATTTTGTTTTTTCCCATTCATTTTTTAGTCTCGTTTCTCCTTTGTATATGTCATAAACTTCAAATCTGATTATCAGAATTCTTGGCAGCAGTCTAACAGATTTTTCGTATTTTAGGCAGGTAACTCAAGTGGGATTTTGCGTTTTTTTAGATTTTTGACAGCTGATTACACAGATCTGATATTATGCTACTGGGCATCCTTGAATCAGATCATGGCTCTAAACCATATATATAGAATCTTATGTATAGAATTCACCGTTCTTGTTCTTGAAATCTTAAAGTTATACTGCAGTAAACTGATGGTATATCAGACAACTTTTAATTTAGGGTTTTTTTGTTTACATGTTTTACTTTTACACACTCACGAAAACACGAAAGCAAACATATTTTCAGTCAATCTTTTCAATGAATGTGGGGTTTCAAGCATGCATTTAATTTCCAGAAACAATTCCATGTTCAGCTTCATTCTTGAAGTTCATGGGACTGTAAAAGTTTTTGACCGACAAGGAAACAAAGTTTGTTAAAAAGGGGCACTAACTTTAATATGTCCCTTGTAGAGATTTTCTTGGACTACGTTCCCTTTTCTTTTCTTTTTTTGGGAAGAAAAAAGATATTCCCTTCATTTCTTGTTTTGTTTTTTTCCTTTTACAAATTCATTTTAATCAAATTTTTGGTGAATTTTTACAGAAAGATATTTGGAGTGATGAAGAAGAGAAACTATTTATTGAGGCACATGAAAGGGTTGGAAACAAATGGGCAGAAATAGCAAAATGTATTCCTGGAAGGACTGAAAATTCAATTAAGAATCATTGGAATGCCACCAAAAGGAAGCAAAATTCAAAGAGAAAACTCAAGAGATCAATAGATCAAGGACTCAATGGGAAAATGCCCTCAATTTTACTTGAAGAATACATCAAGAAAAAGTACTTCAACAACAATGGATCCAGTAATATTAATATTGTTGCTACAAGTCCTAACGGCAACAATCCACACGAAACATGTCCTCCGGTTGGGACATCAAGTACTTCAAACGAGGATGGTGATTCGACATCTTACTTCACGTTGGAGACCTGCGATGATGAAATGAACTTCATGAAAAGTTTGTTCGGAAACAACGAATCCAGATATTCAATGGTTGAGGAAGGCAAATTGATGACTTTAAACGTCGCTAAAAATGAGGAGACTTCAGTACTCGAAGTTCCAAGATCTGTTCATACAACGACTGGTGGTGAGAATCTTGTGGAGGATGTAGGATATGGCACATTGGCTAGGGAACCTAACATGGAACAAATTGGTGGTATTATGGGAATTCCGATACAGAATCAGGTTCATGATATGTATCTCTATCCAGAGATTTATTTTCATTCCTACATGCTTAACGCATCTATGGGAGACATAATTCAAGCTTGGCCATGAATCGAGGCATGATTATCATGAGTAATGGATCATGATTTTATTTGGTGGGCTAGCTAGCGATTTTCTAGTAACAATTAACTCCTTGTTTATTTACAGTACTGTGTAAATGTTACATTGTGATGTGTAAGAAGTTTGAACTTTAATATTGTTGTGTTGTATGACCACTTACTAAACAACAGAGGTTTGAAGTTTGAACTTTATTGTTGTGTTGTTAAGTCTTTTATGCTAGCTTCCACATGATATATACCACTGTCTATTTCTTAAAAAACCGCGGTTCTCGACCCAGAAGATGCATGTTGTTTTTGTGTGTTTCTTTCAGTTGCATGCAGTGCCAATATGCTTTAATGGTGATGTTTTGTCTCTTTTTGTATCCATTCATCAGTCAAATGTGCTGAGTTCTTGTGAAGCTTCTTTCCAAGGAAAGATTTTGTTGGTTTGCACGAGTTTTGCCTCCCAACTGTTTTAACTATACCCATGCATTACGCACTCTTGCTTCCTGCATGGCTGGCTTTATTAGTCATTGGCTGATGTCATGCACCTTTACGAGCCGGCGACTCTTGTATGAAAATATTATATATATATATATTTATTTATTTATAAGACAATAAAAAATTTTGATCCCCTACACCTTATGATTTACTATTTGAAATTTATGCACGTATGACAGTATTAATTGGTTTGGTTGCAAATATTATTAGTAGAAGTTTTTTTCAGTTAGAGTTATAAAACTAACGATATTTCGTTATAATACAAATATACAGTATATATATATGTGTGTATATATGTATTTACTAACAAAAAGTTTGTATGAAATTTCAACAAAGATATATGAAGTTAGATTTAGTGTGCTTTACTCAAAAGTTTAAGTAATTGTAAAACAAAATGGAGATGTAATCTATATATTCACATAATTTAACTTTTCTTTGGAATACAAGAGGAACCATGGTACGCAACAAGTTAGTTGAAGAATAAACAAATGTAAAAGATGGTTGGAATTAATCTCATTTGCCAAGTCATGAAGATTGTCACATTTGACTAAGAGCACTGCTTTATGGACGGCCCTTTTGACCTTTTGGAAATCAGGTTGTCATAATTATATTACATTTTTTAATAGTACAAACGTGTTAAATTATTCTCCCATCTAAAAAAAAAAAAAAGGGGGAAAAACGTGATTTTCTGTACCATAGAACCTCGTCATCAATATTCTCAGCAAATTATTTGTATTTTATTCTACTTAATCGGAAAATTGCAAAATTTATTTATTTTTGTTTTTGGCCTTTTTAACATGTGATGATGGCTTTGCTACGGTGGATATGGCTAATTTTTTCACTAAAATTAATTTATCAAATATTATTTCATATATTTTTGTTTTTTTTTTTATAAAAAAATTAGAATAAATCAGGTGGTAACCCGTGGCCTAAAATCGCGTTGGAGTGTAAACGAGCACGTGTCCGAAACAAAACGCGACTTTTCCTACGTAATGTTTTCAAGTCTTCGATAGGATAGAGGCTCCCACAAGATATCGAAATCAACGGCTATGATTCAACCACGTCACACCTCTCCAGCATATTTCTGTTCGCCTCCACACTCTGCAGGAATATTCGGAACCACCCATCTTCTATAAATCCGCGTTTGGCCTCTGATAAAATAGGATTTGAAAATATCACGTCCCTTTAAAATATATATATATTATATCTATATATATATATACTTGTGTGGTTTATTTTAGTATTTCTGTACATTCCGAAAGATTTGAAATTTAAGAAGAAAATTTCCTTCTTTTGTTTTTATGAGACGAAATTTCCTTTTTTGAGAAGACTAAATTGTGTTATTTTAAGTATCCGCCAAACAGTCCCCAATTAGTAAAAGTCGTTTATATATAATCTGTTTTCTTTGCCTTCTCCAAGCATTTCCTCCACACAACCGCAAAAATTCTCCCAAGACAAGAATCCAACGCCCTACCAAATCCCCCGAAAAATATTTCATGGATAAATTGGTTTCCGGTTTCAATAATCAGTGGTTGTTTCGCACAGTGTGTTCGTGCTCTTTCCAATTTAAACCCGCCGATTTTCTTTTTTCTATCGCTCAATTTCATCGTTTTATTTTTTATCAATATTGTATTTCTTCCTTCTAACGTCGATTCGAGTTATCTCACTGATCAAGGAGTTTCCACTGCATCATGGGTAGAAGTAAGTTTTTTTTTCAACTGTTTTCGCAGTTCCCGTGTTGTAATCGGGTCCTTTTTTTCAAGAAATAGAAAATTAGGTCTTTTTCGCTGTTTTTTTTTAATTTCTTGGATTATCGTTTTGGATTCGTTTGTTGTTGTTAGTAATCTGCTTCTGGTGTAATTTGCCATCCATTGACTGAGAATTTGTGTTCATTTATCATTTATGAGTTACGCTTTTTTAATTCTTGATTTTTAATATATGCGTCAAATACTAGCGCTTAGAAGCGTATATAATTATGCGAAGTCTAATCTTTGTGTTTTGTGCATTTGGTTTCTATGCCAGCGTAAGGAAATTGAAATTTTATTTTTGCCAGCGTATGGAAATTGAAATTTTATTTTTATGTGATTTATTTGTGGATTTGTTTAGAAAGTTCTCAGAAAAAGAATGTTGCGATGCTGGATAGTGATGATACAGACAGTGTAAGTTCGTCATCAACTGTGCAAACAGATAACATGTTGATGTCTAGGGTTGAGGACGTACAGGTGGATACAGAGACTTTCCTTGATCAATGCTTGGATGCTTTGTATGAGAAGAGGTAGTTCAGTATTTTTTTTCTATTTGATTATTGTGGTATTAGAAATAAAATGGGTGTGAATACATGAAAATTGCTATCTTTTTCAGCCATTCTCATAGAATTAATGTTTGGTAAATGGGTTCATTGAAACGCATCACTAGACCGATTGAAGGAGATAAAGAATACTAACAAACCTGTTTTTTATTTTTGTTAACAGAGGGTCGACAAGAGAGAAGGCGTTGGCATCAATAATTGAAGCCTTCACCAACAGCTTGGAACATGAGTTTGTTGAAAAGAAGTATGCTCATTCGTTGTTCTGATGTTTTAATGTTTAGCTCATTAACCATCTAGTCTCTTTAATTTGTTTTTTTTACCTTTATAGTAAAAAAATGAGTGGTTTATTATGAATCATCGATTGGTGTTGTTGGTTGGTCAATGAATGCATTCAACATTATTTCTAAAGGGAAATAATGAGTGGTATGTTGAACTTTTGTAAAATTTAAATTGATACTCCAATAAGTAATATGTTGAATCCAAAGATTTGAAAGTTTCATAGTATCTAAATTGGCAAGGAATCTATATAACAAATCAGTCGAGTTCATAGTTCAGCAAAGGGGAGTGTTCATTCATATGAGACATGGCACCAAGTCGATGATCAGATCATATTATTTGAACCTTTTTTTAACTTTTCATTTATTTCTCAAATCTCAGTACTTCCTATTTTAATTTGCTGGGTAAGCCTCTTCCCTATCTTGAAAGTTTTCAGCAGCTGGTTAAAGGGTTCATATTTCATAAGTGTGGAGGGATTGAATTTTGGTCTATCTCTGAAATTTTGACGTTCATTCTTTCTTATGATGATTGTCATATATATTCAATAATGTTATTCTATTTCTCTTTTTAGGTTTGCCACATTACTGCACCAATGCTTGAACTCAATCAAGAAGGGTTTGGCCAAGGAGATTGCTTTGGCATCTCATATGATAGGTGTTTCCCATATCCTTGTTGCAATCGTCCTTAATGTGGGAGCTTAGTAGTAGGCTAACTTTTATTCATTGTGCATCTACTTCTAGGACTTTTAGCCCTGACCACAGGTCCGGGGGCAAAAGCACAAGAAATATTGGAAGAATCAATTTCTCCTATATTAGAGGCTCTTAAAACTCGACCTGAAATATCTAAAATATCCTCGGTATGCAAAATATTTCCTCCCACATTGCTGTCTTACCATGTACCGATACCTGAACTAATATCATGCTGGCATATTGACAGTTGCTTGAATGTTTGGCTGTTATTACATTTGTTGGCGGTGAAGAACCAGAGGAAACAGAGAAATCTATGCAAATAATGTGGCAAATGGCTCATCCAAAATTGGGTACCAATGTATGTATTTCTTTAATTAATTTGGGTTAGATATCTTTGATAATGCCGCATTGTGTTGACTGTACACTTGCATACATTCATAAAGTTCAGTAGTTACTGGATGCAGTTCAGTTGTATCAGTCATACAATCTATAATGTTTCTGTTTGTTGCATTTGGAAAATTTAGGTTGCTGCTGCCAAACCTTCTCTGGCAATGATAATGATGGTTGTCTCTGCCTGGTCATTTCTTCTTACCACCATGAATGGACGAACTCTGAACCCGAAAATTTGGCAAGAGTCAGTGACAATTTTATGTTTGGCTCGACTTTCTCATCATTTTATCTGCTTGTAATTAAGTTCCAATGCCTATCCAGGTGTGTGAGTGTTATCTTGAAAATAATGCAGGTCAATATCCTATCTCTCAAGTCTGCTTGACAAGGATGACAGATCTCTACGAATTGCTGTTGGTGAAGCACTTGCTTTAATTTTTGAGATAGGGAGCCTGGAGAAATTCTGTGGTGACACTAAAGTCTCTGGCGACACCTCTGTGGATAATGTGAATGATTCTCGAAAATTAATGCCAATACATGGGTTAAGAAATAAAATTCTTAACCAAGTGAGGAGCCTCTCTTCTGAGGCAGGTGGTAAAGGTTCTGCCAAGAAAGATCTCAATAGTCAGAGAAACACGTTTCGAGATATTCTGGATTTTCTTGAGGTTTGTTATTTAAGTTAATCTGCTTCATATTGGAGCTATTGTTGTACACAATAATTTGAATATCAACTCAAAATATTAATAATGTATCAGGATGGTTATACCCCTGAAACGTCCATGAAGATCGGTGGAGATTCCTTAAATATGTGCACATGGGCTGAATCGATACAGGTCTTTATTATCTCCTTAGAAACTTTACCAATGTGATGTCTTCTTGGGATTGACCTTTTCTAATTTTTCCAACTGATAGCTAAACTTCTTGAAGCATTTTCTTGGAGGAGGTTTTGTGAAGCATATGCAGGTACAATTCTATCTTGATTTTTTAAGAATGACTTCTATGCAAATGCACTCCACCTTAACAGATATTATCCCTTTGTTTCTTTGTCCTGTTTTTATAGGAAAATCAATTTCTACAAGATGCCCTTGGTTTCACGCCTAAGAAGAAGCTTCTTTCAGGAGTCGAGAATCGATTGTCATATGGTGAAAAGGTTTGTCTAATATTTACATTTTCAAAGTTGTATCCTTGTGTTTTGGTTAATTATCTCTCTAGTCTCATCTTTAGATTGGATGATAATGTTTGTAATAGATTGTAGTTGTTAGGATGCAGGCTTATCCCCAATCTTCACGGTTTTCGAATAATCTATCTATCCGAATTTTGTTAAAGAAAGTTTTTGACACCAAACTCTGGAACCCCTGGACGCAGAAATGTTCTTATTCGCTAAAATTTGATTAAAATGTGATTATTCTTTTCTTTGTTATTTTAGTTAATTTAAAATCTATTTCATTGTGGAGTTTGGCTGTTTTGGTAGAATATGGCATTTTGTTCATCTGTCAATCCTTGCCATTACTTATTTGTCGTGTTAAATGTGCCTCTCTTTACTGTTCCTTACTTGACAGAGGATGTACAAGTCTCCTAACTCTGCCCTTAACAAGGCAAGAACACAATTACTAAACAAACAGCGGATGTTATCTCAGGTACTTCATTTTCTTCAAGTCGCATTTTTGCTCTCGGCATTATTTCTCTTTCATCTGGTCTCTTCCCGGGGTAGTTAATAAAAAATAATTTGGCAACGTGCATAATGTAATAAATTACACCTGGTAATCTTGTTTGTTTACCTGCTTTCATATTACCTTTTTGTTTTTGTTCATAGATTTGATTTGCTATTACAATTATCTGCAGGATAAGAACTCCGGCCACTATGCAGCTGTCTTTGCTGATGAATAAATCACCCTCAAATATCTTTATATTGAAGAAAGTGTTGAAAAATTTCATTGCATTTTTAATAAATATATTTCCAGACAAATAAGAGAGGCTGTCCATTGTCTTTTGACTTGCTGGGATTTGCTGCTACCTTAGAACTTTATATAAGCCAGATGATATACCCAACCAAAATCTGTTGGGTATGGAGACCGTCTGCCTCTGTTCATCATCGTGCTGCTTGCTGTCCTTGATGTTTGATACTTCTAGCAGTTGCAAATTGACTTTGAGTTTGTATTAGTGGCTACATATTTTTTTTTTACTTTATTGTACTTTTACTTCCACTGTTTCTGCCATTACCAACTTTCATTGGTTTATTGTAGAACTAATATTTTTTAAATTTCTCTCTTGCATGGATCCAAATCGAATTTAGAAATTTTGATAATTTAACGATGAATCCTATTCAAACATGTAGGTAGATTTACATTCCAAGAAGTAATGGGATGACAACAAATGTGGTTCTTGAGTTTGTATTTAGATATAAATAAAGGAAAAAAATTATTAATGTTCATTCTTGACATTTAATGACTTTTAAACTTTTTTTTTTTTTAGAATTTACAAATCCAGAGGTGGATTTGTATTCAACGAGAAATTCAGAAGTTAACTAGTATATTTACAGAGATATTAGTTAAAGGGAAAAGAAAGAGAGCTTGTGAGATTTCACCGTTTCAACTTTCATGGTTGATGACTTGATTCAGGTAGAAATAGTTTCTAAATCACTACTTACCTTTTTTTTGAAAAAAAAAAAAGTGAATCGAACCAAAATTTTAAGAAGCCATAGATTTGTAATTTATTGAATTTCGGTAGTTGGAATTTCAAATATTGATTTTGTGATTTTTAAGCAATCGTTTAACAAAAGAAATAGGGAAAACAAAAATATGATTTATGAAGGAAGAAAACTTAAAATTTTCGTGCTATTTTAAACTTTCAGAGTAGAGATTCATTTTGTAATCCCTTTTCTATGATTTTTCAATTAACGTAAAATTATGCCCAAGTTAAAAAAAATTATTTTAAAACAATGATAAATAATATTTCAAACTTCAACTTTACCATTGCTTGAAGCTAAGAGTGACCAAATGAGCATGGCATAAACCAAGACTTTATTATAATTAAACTAGTATTTTTTTAAAGAAATATAATGAAACTATTATCCGGTGGACTTTACATAAGCTGAAGTTTGTATAACAGACCAGGCCAGCAGACACCAGAACCTCTGTTACCTAAAATATGGATTCTGGGTATGGCCCTTGCACAAAAAAAATAAAGGAAAATCAACTTCATGTATTATAATGACCAGGCATGCCAGAAAAATGCTTCTTCATCGCTCTATCCTGTCTATTATGATTTCTTCCTCCGCCTCTGCGCCCTCCACCCCTACCACGCCTTCCACCAACTTCATCAGTATCTTTCCCTGCATTTTGCTCCTCATTCGACTCTGAAACCTTCTTAACTGCACCCGACGAAAAACTCATCTTCCCCCGTCCCCTGACAGTTCCTCGACCCCCTCTTACTTGTTCCTCGACCTCATCAGTAGCATGTTCATTAATCTGCTGCTCATTCAATTCTTCTAGCTTCTTAACACTGCCCAAAGGTATATTTCCCCCTCGTCCAAGACCATGGATAAGTTCCTTTTGTGCTTGATTAAGCAGTTTGGCTTCGTTGTAATTGGCCACGGCAACAGAACCATCGACTTTGTAGCTGTAGTTTTTACCATCTTTGACATAAAATAGAGGCTTTTTACGCGATCCCCATTTTGAATTGCCAGAATTTGAGGTTGAGTCGCCACCATCAGCTTGGGTTGACACTCTCTGTGAGGCCATTTTGCCCTCCAGTTCCTCGGATTCTTCTAGCACTGAATCACAGATGCTCAATCCTAGATCATCAAAAGAATCGTCATACTCGTCTTCATACTCGAGCTGTGACATAAGAACAGCAGTTTTTGCCAGTTCTTTATCTTTGGCGTTAAGGGTCTCAAAATTAGACACATCATCGGCATTCTTGCGAATGAATCTCCCAACCGAAGAAGATGATGAACTGGACGACACTCCAGCAGTTTTCAACACAGTGGATGCCGCAACTTCTGAAGGGGAATCAACAGATTCCACTAGTTTCCCCTTCCCCTTGTCATACCTGCTCATAGATGGTGCAGCCTTAGGAGATGGAATCCTTTCTAGTTTAGTGTCAAGAGACTGTACTTCTTCATGAAGAGTTCCTTCAAGGATCCTCTGAATCACCTCTTCTGCATCCTGGTTGTACACTTCTAGACAAGCTACCAAGAAACCCCTTCCATAATCAGGAAAGAGTTCTTTTATTTGACTGATTTTGGACTCGATGATTGCTGCATTTTCATCTGTCCGCATTGCTTTACTGGTCGCTAGAGCCGGAGTAGAGCTTTTCAATTTGGTAGCAGTTTCCAGAGGATGCTTCATGATCCCAGCAAGAAACTGGAACTGCTCATGATCCATGGATATCCAACCTAAACAACAGTTGGCATGTCACGCATCTCAAGGATAGCCACTAGTTAATTTAGATATTCACTAGAAAGGTATTTATCCATGATTAAGCTCTGAAAACCATATTGAAATTCTTACCAGTTTGTTGCAGCAACTGAATCCTACTCATTATTTTGTGATCCTTCTCAATGTTCTGTATAAATGTTTCTCTGCTTAGTTCCTCAGTAACATACGAGTGGAATCCACTAAGATCTTTTAATGACTGTATTAGAATGTCTGACCTAACCACAGGGTCCTCCACATTGGCTGGAAACATCTTCAATAAAACTGGATGAGAACAACTACTTTCAAATGCATCATCACTAAGATAACAGAAATAAAGCAATTTCCAACCAAATGTTACTATCCTAGTATATAACATCTTCAGACTAATAAAAAAGTTTGGAAGCACGTCTCCGGATATCTCAGGGTTTCTATTTTCCGCACTTCCAAAAATAACATGAAAGCTTTTCTGGAGAGATGGCAGAAGCGAGTCATGAAGCCTTGCAAGGGTCATGAGCAATTCTTCATTGCCATCACTGCACAGAAAATAGACCTTTGATTATTTTCACCCCAACAACTTGAAAGCAAAAATATTTCAGATGGCAAAATCATACCTCCTTTCAACTGGGGAAGCGAAGAAAACGGCTGCTTGTTTATATGCATTGACAAATGAATCCAATGATACAACTGCGTCATTTATGAAGTCCATAAACTGTAAACAAGTCAAAATTAAAAAAAATAAAAAAATAAAAACTTAAGATACAAGAGCCAGAGAAAACAGCACTAAAACTACTTTCCCAACATTAGCTAACTCTATCGTCAATGTTGACATCACATTTTTTTGAAGGGACAAAGAAATTGACATCCTTAAGTAGGAGGGAGGATACTAGAGTACAGACCGTCAAAAAATTGCAGGTTACCTCTAGAACATCAAAACGAAGGCGACAGGATCCTTTGTCTTTGGAACCACCAGAACCAAGTAGATCCTGTACATAAAGGGCCAAATAAAACATTAGCAGTAAACATTTCAGATACGATATGAATGCTTTCATGGTATTATACTTAAACCAAGATTGCATAACATTGATAACAATCAAGAGTTGCTGGCGGACCTCCAATTCTAAAATTAAAGTTGTCAAAAGATTTTCATAACAGTCACCCCAAAAGAATTTGATTTTTTTAGGCAAAACTTGCAATTTTATTAACTATAGTCATTAATTACATGTCTAACCAACCACGAGGGGAACTCACCATTCATCCAAACAAAAGATGACTGGAGAAGAAGAAGAAAAAAATTGATTTTAACAAGAGTAAAGGTTGCAACTTGTATTTTTTACAACAATGAAAAAAACTCAGCTTTTTACAAAATGGTACCTTGTTCAGAGACAAATTGCAAAAAATAAGAAAGTACCTTCAATGTTGAGTCACATCGTTGATACATGGTCTGGACAATGCAGAGGAAATTGGACATTAGTACTGGAAAGTCATCCTGTAGATGGGGCTGAGCCTTCATCACATTCATCACCTGGAAAATAGAAATGAATACAAGTCAGTCCTGAGTGCGTGCATATTTGAAGTATATCCACTAATTTCCTTCCATTTCTATATAATTCTGAAAAGGAATTCTAGATATTTTAGGCCCAACTTAGCTAAAAAGGCTTTCACATATGCTAAGCATGGCATTTTTGAAATCCTTATAGTGGTGTTATTTTCAAGCGCATATTTTGATTTCAGCCTTCACTCTCCAGTACATAACTACCAGACACAACTTTTAGCATACCATGATTTCAAATTGTAAAAAATGCAATTCAATTCACATATTAAAGTAGCAAATGAAAATGTCAACGAGTGCAAAATCACTCATTAATGTCTCGGTCTCAGATTTTCAAACAGATAGACTTCAATTTTAAAATTACAAATATGATATACCGAACTTTAAAATCAGACCAGCAATGGCAATTCAAAGGAACATTTAGTGTCATGATTTTCAAGACAATCATGATACTGCGTGGGAATGGCCTAGTGATCAAGCCAAAATATTCATAAGAAACTAAGGGTGATTTAGTTTTTACTACATACCAATCTTCTGGTCAAATCTTCATTTTCTTGACCATATATTGCACATATATCTAATAACTTTGGCAAATCTAGCAGCTTCTTGCTCTGCAAGAGAACTATACATACAATTAGTCAACCAAGTGCACTCGTAGCCAAATTACTCAAAGATTGTCTCCGTAGAAAAAACAACACTGATGTTTTGCTAATCATAAAAAATTTATCCTTCGGCATGACAGTCAACAGCACTTACATAGATAGTAAAACAATATGTTACTGTCGTGCAAGACCAGATCAACAACAACTATCTCAAGAAATAGTGAATGTTAGAAACTTGATCATCGGGCAATAATAGAAGTAAGATATTGGCATGCAGTCACTAACATGCTGCTTACGAATCTTCTCCATTCCAATACTTTTTGAACTTGATAATTTGAGCTGCTAAGATACCAAATCAACCAGCGCCATCTCACTTGAATTTCCCCTGCTGCTACATGTTGTGAGGCATATGGCACAATACATTTTTATTTCAAGACATGACTTTGCGTGGTTTCCATCAGCAACCTTATGAAGTTGTTTATGTCATTCCTCCAAGGAATCGACATCTCACGTTCCAGATTTTATTATCATGTGGGTGGCGTCTAAAACTGAATTATACTATTCACAGCTAAAACAAATTGGACTATATCTAAACAGGAGAATGAAAAATCAACACACCAGCATGATCTTTTGGACTCAGGGTATCAGCAGCCTTAGCTCCAGGATCCCGATTAGAAGATCTGCAGCGAAAGAAAATGATCATTAGATTCAGAACCAAACAAGCATATCAGTGCAATATAGATGTACAGATGATAAGAACGGGTTCCATTGTAACATACAATCGATACAAGACCATGAAGACCCTTCGACATAGCTCAAACTCATTTACAATCACTCCTGCAACTATTCCTTGGACTCCATGGTGAGGGAAATCATACCACCGACTTCTAAATTTCAGAAAGCTTTCAAGGAAAGCATATAATGATTCATCTGTAGACACTGAAAAAACAGGAAAGTTGTCAAAAGACTAAACTGTGGCTTGACTGTCAAGAAAAAAGCCAACAACAAAAACAAAGGAATAATTATTAACCAATATCAATTTTCTAAGTCACCTAGAGAAGACATGATGATCATGACAGATTTCACAGTATCACAAGCAAGATTCAAATGCCTAAGTCTCAGTTACAACATTAGTTTTTAACAATTCAAATTGTACGCTAAAATTGGTATTGTCTTTTAAAGAATATCATTTGAATGAGTTGCACTCAACAAGAACAATCCCTCACGGAAGCGCTTTCAGTAATCAACACCCACAAAGTTCCATAGCAAAAGTTTAGAAAATATCAAGTCTTTGGACAAATAAAAAAAACAATTATAATATAAAAATCCAGTCTGCAATCACCATGCAACTAAAAGCATCGAAATACATATTACGATAATCACCATTCACAAAAACAACCTTCTCTCCAAAACTGTTTTGGACCCAGTTTGAGCAAACGAGACAACTCCCTATTCAGCATATCAACAACATGCTGTGACTCCACAGGATCCAATCCACCCTCGTCAGCCCGAAGTCCCGCAGCAACCGCCTCATCTTGGGGTAAATAAATTACAAATCTGCCAGTTGCAGAGCTTTTACTCGCCCATTCCCCGTTTTCACCCACCTTAACTCTGCCCGTCGACGCGATTTCAGCATCCCTGCAGCTTCCGCTATCCGCGGAGGCGGAGCAATCATCACGGAGAGAGCTAGAGAGTGTCGTTTGACGAGTGTTGAGCTTCTGGAAATCCGTCTTCGGAACAAATTTCTTCTGAGGTTGAAGGGAACTTTTGTAGTCATTCCTGGTTTGGGATATGTGTCGACCGGACATTCTTTTCTTCCTATACTGTGTTAGGGTTTCGGAAGATGAAATCGAATCGGAGCAGCTGAAGCGATGGCGGAGTCGATGGGTGACAGGGTGGGGATGATCTCCTTCGGTCCTGTGTGCCGATACGATATGCCTTTCGCGTTTACGTGCGAGGCCCAAATCATAACAATATTGGGCTTAACCTACCCAAAGTCTGTCCGTGCTAAGAGGAACAAAATCTACAAAATCTAAAGAGACCCCTGCGTTGAAGGCTCGTGGACGCTAACAAATGGACTTATAATATTGGGCTTATAATTCTATTCTACCTTAAATAATAATAATAATAATATTGGGCTTATGCTTTGGGCCCAAAACATTTCCAATATTATATGTTTTAAAATTTTCAGATATTCCACGTCAAAAGAAATTTTCAGATATTCTACCCTACCTATTAAAAAATAGATAAGAGTACAAAAAATAATTTTAAATATCTTAAAAGTTTATATATTTGAGATTTAAAATATGTGGTCTATATAATTGACGTGCAGAAAATATGAAAAAATCATCATTGAAAAGTAATAAAAACGACATAATTTAAATAAATATTTCAATGGCATAAACATGCAATACGTGCAAAAGACTACTATTTTATGATATAACACACAACACATAAAAATCAGGATTTTTTGTTTACATTATTAATCACTTGTATAGAACGTTCTTGTGTCATAACAATGGTCCAAACACACGCAGTGCATGCATAAAAATTAACGACATATTCGAAAAGTTGAGATTTGAGGTAGTGACTTATTTTTTTATTTTTTATTTTTTTTTTCATTTTTGAAATTTAAAAGAGACGCGGTGGTTTAAATAAGAAGTGGGGGAAGATTTGATTGTATTTATAATATTCTTTTGTGAAAATAAGCTACAAGAGATTTTTTTTTGTTTGAGAAGGATAAAAGAGATATTTTTAAAATTTAAAAAGGTTTTCACTAACACGCCAAAAATTAGTTACTCTAATAATTATGAAATTCGCAATTTATATTTCCCAATAATTAAGCATTAGATCTCTATATATATTAACTTCTTCTTCTTTTTTTTCTTTTTTGTTTTACTTCAAAATGCATAAATTTTCTTTGGAGTGAACATGGCAATGTAAAAACTCAAAAATAAACCTTAAAAGAGAAAATATTAATGCAATATCATCACACCTTTAATATATATAATATAATATATATATATATATATATATATATATATATATATGCATATATGTATATAAATTTATAGACGTACGTCTCTGTATTTTTGTCATTGAGGCTCAACGATATGCAAAAATCTGCGTAGTTCAATTCACATGGTCTCATGTCCAAAGAGTTAATTAAATGCATGCATCCGAATCATTCGATAGTACAGGCTCAAACAATATACTTTTTAATTATTAAATCACTGAAATTTCTTTGAGTGCGCGCACGTGCAATGATGCAACAACGTAGTATAGACACCGTTTAACTATTTATTTTACATCAAGCAAATCATTAATTATTTATCTCATATCAATCAAATCATTGAATTCAAATTACTATATTACCCTTTATAAATAATATAATTTTTATTTTATTTATTGTTAAAAGAACAAAATAGTCATTTAACATTTCTATATAAAATTTAATCAATCAAATCAAATAAATCATAATCTATCAATCAAACCAATACAATTTTAACTATCATTTCTTATTTATTTTTTATTACATTATACTACTTATTTATATATTACTTATATCATACCTCAAACCAAACAGTGCCTTAGTAGAATATAATTTCAATAAAGAATTAATCTTATAATTGTTATTATTATTTTACAAAGAAAAAAACATTAAATTAAAATTAATCATCGATGCCGAAACAAGAATATCCTCAAATTTGTTACATGTCAGAATTTGATCATGTTTGTTTCCGAAAAAATATATATTAAGACCACAGATTTGGAGAAATCTTGTGATAAAGGCCAATGTCCATTCCATTGTATGCAATTGGAGCAAACATCCATAATTCATCCGAGCTTAGCAACTGCAAACATCAATCAAACCATGCATGTTTTAAATTAGTTCGATATTATGGTCAATAAAATCAAATTTAGCCGGAACCAATATTTAATATAATATTAATTAAGACAATTACCTTAATTTGAAGCTGTAAGAACTTCACGTAGTGAACAGCCTCTTCCAGCATTGTGCTAATGTCAACCTGGTGCGTTATTCCGTGTAGCAAATTTTAGTCATTGATCATATAAAATTTTATGTAATTTATACAATTGAAAAATATTTTACCAGTACATTTAATATATATACCTTGGTTCCATTAGGGACAAGATTCTGCAAGATCCTCAATCTCTCATTGATTCTCTCTCGTCTCCTCTGTAGAAATATTCGGAACAAAGGGATCATTCAAAAATTAGTTAAAATTTTTATTTTCTATTTTTTTTTTTAAAAAAAAAAACAATAATAAGAGCCCATTTGTCAAAAACAATCAAGTATTTTACCCTTGCATAAAGGCTTTGGGGATCAGTTGCGGAACCCCTGCTAGCTCTGGCTTTGCCTTTCGAGTTTTTAGCTTCCGAATTATTCGATCCTTCATCCAGAACCTGAGAAGCATTTGAATCATCCTCAGAGCTGCAAGTACTGCTTGAACTCTGTCCAATATTTACACCACCAATATTAATGTTCTCTTCTTCAACAATATCATTATTGTTTTGGACAGCTTTCTTGTTCTTTTTCGACTGCGTAATCCTCTTCTTTTTCTCTGCCTGTTTTAAGAATTGATCGTCATTAATTCATGGATTCAAAAATATTGATGAGGAAACGGACTCAAAAAATTGTAAAGTTGGGGAGGAAACAATAAAATAATAATAATTAATAATAATAACAATAATAATAATAATAATAATAATTTTAATAATATATGCAGCGATTGCCTCCTGCCACCCTAACTAAGATAGAATGGAACCATAGGAACATTGTTGAAAAAAACAACATTGATCGAAACTCTTATATATATATATACTTACATCTTTTGAAACCCGAGTTTTTTTCCTCGGACTTTCGGGTGAATTATCCTCAAATCTATCCACGCAGGATTGATCATCATGAACAGCAAAACCCTTATCCTGATCTATCCGAACTTGGGATCTTTCATACTTTCTCTTGAGCTGCATTTCATCAAAAAGTTCACCGTTCCGCATGTCCCGAATATCTGCATTTCTCACTTGATCATTGCAAACTTGTGCTTTCAGCTGGAGAATTTCTTCCATCATATGATCGGTAAAAGCAGGCACGATCAAGCTATCGTTTTTGTAATCATCCATCGGAAAAGTATCTACGGTAACGGTAGTACTATTGCTGGTAATTACATCTTGAAGAAAGTTGACACCATTAGCGTTGTAAAATTCATGGCCTGATTGGTTAAGTAAAAGGGCACTGCCAATTTCACTGATGTTGCTACTATTAGTATCATCAGTTCTAAAAAACAAATCCTCGTGATCATTTAATTGATCGACCAAGAAATTTGATGGGATCTGGCCATTGTTGGAGAAAATGTTAGTGACATTGAAATGAAGCAAGAATTGATCAGAATCTTCTTCACAAGAAAACATTTTGCTCAAAGTTTCCATTTCTTCCTCAAGAAAACCAAATGAGTACTCCATTATATCTTTAGTTATCAATAACAATGAAAGAGGAAAAAAGGATGGTTTAATTGTTGGGATTTGAAGAGGTGTTTTTGGTGTTATAAGTTAACAAAATCAGTTACATGTATTTATACTTGGGAGATGGGAAAGGAAGAATGAAATATGGGAGGTAAGTAGGATTGACTTTAATTTTATATTAGTTTTATATGTAAAACCAAATTATTGTTATTATTATTATTATAGAATGGTCTGGTCCCAGTGATTTCACTAATTTGTACTTCTAATGCCATTGGTCAAATGTGGGGCCAAAACCAAGCCAAAAACAACTCATTAAGGAGACCAAATGCACGCGATTATGGCCTTAATTAAATGTGCAACTCTTTAGAAGCTTAAAAAACATTGTACTAGCTCAAATTATAATTAAAACTAATGGAGATTGTTAAATGTTTCGGTTTTATTCTGTTGTGGGTAAACAAATGGCATGGAACCGGCCTGCTAATTAGCAACTCACCTCAGTACTTTGGGTTAGAATTAATTAATTCTCTATGTGAATTACTAACTAAATAAATGTAAAAAGAAATTGTCCTTTTTAAGGTATTTATAAATCGTCAATTTATTAAAACTCTAGTATCAGATCGATGCATGATAAGCCCGGTTTTGATGTAATAGTAGAATAATTTGTTGTGCAATTAACGAATTATTTAACCATTTATAAATGTACCAAAAACAAAGTAATCAATTCCAATCACACCCAGTGTCATTTTACATATGTCCGTTGGATTCAACCTTAAGGTACCGTGTTAGAATTTTCCCACAAAATATTACATTTTCATTAAAAAGAAGATCATATTGATGACTGTTGTACTTTTTCTAGTCTAATCATTTGATGGAGACTAACAATTAATGAATTATGAGATAGTTAAGTGAAGGCGAGGGTTGAGGTTAAGATCAGTATTGGGAAATAAAAACGTTGTACGTGGTTATTGGTAGAACGTGGAATTATTGGTGATTTTTAAAACAAATAATTAGAGGGAATTAATTATATATGTTGATATAAATAATAAAATAAGAAGATAAAGGCGGCCTTTTCATGAAGTCGTGGGGATAAGTACATAATTTTTAATCCGACATTATGTCCGTGACACCTGGTCTTTGTCCCCATCGTAACCCAAACCTAACCTTTGTTTGTGATAGTTAAATCACATCCTAAGATAATTAACATCAAACCTAAAAATTTTCAAGTTAATTTCACCACTTGTGCGTGGTTTAAAGTTGACTGTTTACCTTGTTTTGGTTTTATCGATCTTAAAAAAATTGACCATTGGAGTGTATAAATCGGAATGAAGTAGATTTGAGAGGATTATAATATTTGTGTATTTTTTTTCTTTAACTTTATCTCTTTAGAACTAATAACACTTGATCATATATTATATTTCATATGCATTTCGATAAAGCATTGATGAATTATATTCATCTTCGTAAAAAGATAATTGTCTCATTTATCTAGATGCACGAGTTTAGTAATTATAGTATAAGCCGATGATGTATAGATCAAGTTCCACGTTTGAGACGAGGTCTCGAGTTCGAAATTCAATTACTACAATTTTCTGACTCAAAAAGAAAACTCAATTACTACAATTTTCTGACTCAAAAAGAAAAGAAGAAATATACTTATAACATGAGTAAATAGCGCTTGCTATTTTTATTGATGAGAGAGACTTTTTTTTAAAAAAAAATCCAACTAAACAAACCATGCTTTTATTGAAGGTAAAACATTTATTTGTAACACATAAATTACAGCATACCATCACATGCACGCTTTATGTATAGTTACTGTCATGCTCAATTGCTCATTCTGTGCTTTATTTTTAGTTTAAAACTAATGATTTAAAGTTTGATATATAATTGAAATTGTTTGCCCCAAAGATGGTGATTATTTTACTCGTATTATTATTACCCCAATTCATTATGTATCATTCTCTAGATCTTTGTATTGACATGATATCTTCTTTTATACTACTTTATAGCAGATATTTTTTAGAGTTAGCTAAAAAATTAATTCTATCTGGTTTAAAAATTTTGGTCGACAAGATTATTTTAACAGGGCAATCAGTTTGCATATTGAATAATAGTGTATGGAATCGTAAATGTTTTCTTGGAAAAAACAACAATATGATCTGCGATTTACCAGCTATATATATATATATATATATATATATATATATATATATATATATATATATATATATTTTAACTTTAATATATAATAATTAATTATATATGGGTACCAAGCACATCTCCAAAACAATGGAAATTAGATTCATCGAAGTTAATACAGATTACGTGAACTTAGTCATAATTAACTACCAATTTGTAACCTTTTGTTCCGGCGTTTTTCCCGCGTAACCAACCATAGACTGGTTCCATTTAACGCACACACACACATATATATATATATATATATATATATATATATATATATATATATATATATAAGAGTGTGGCCTTGTAATTTGTAAATGAATTACTTTTTATGTATAATTTTACTTTAAAATATAAATTGTATTGTTTTTCAATGAAATAGTAATTATGTGGTGCGATGAAAAATGGGTGTTTCTATAATTTTGTAATTGGAATCTATAAGAAGCATGTAATTGAAGGTATTGTACTCAATTCAACTATAACTAAATTATATAAATTAATCAATTCGTATTAAATAGTCGCGAATAATGGTTTCAAATTTTAAAATGACTTGTATTTAAGTTTTGGCGTGGAAAAGATAATGAACGATTTCATTTACATCGTATATGTAAAACAATTACAACCTCTTATATTTATGGATTTCTATGACTAATAAACCAACGACAGGTGGCCAAAAAATCCTAACAAACTAACAAACAAATATTCTTTGCTTACGTAATAAAATCTATCCACTAGATGTTTCTCGATTATGGGCAGATGAGTCTTTGGACTGAAATAGATTTGGGCTTGAATTATTTCTTGATTCACCTTTCATTTGAAACAGACTTGGGCTTATTATTGTATCCTTAACTTGCCCCCTCAAGCTAAGTGAGGGTTGAAGAACAACACTTAGCTTGTTACGTAATCTTAGAAATGCAGAAGCAGCCAATGGTTTAGTAAGAATATCCCCAATTTGATCAAATGAGGGCACATATTGAACACTAAGGAGCTTCGACAAAACCTTTTCTCGAACAAAATGAAGATACAACTCCAGATGTTTAGTTCTAGAATGAAGAACTGGATTTGCACTTAGAGCAATAGTGCTCATGTTATCACACCAGATAACAGGAACTTTTTGCTGTGAGATGTGAAGTTCCTGTAACAAAGATTGAATCCACAATAATTCAGAGGCTGCATTAGCCAAGCTTCGATATTCCGCTTCAGTACTTGACCGAAAACCTACATTTTGTTTCTTTGAGCTCCAAGATATTTGGGGAATTACCGAGAAACCAGCAAAATCCAGAAGTTGAGCGTCGATCATCGGGATCATTTCCCCAATCTGCATCACAATATCCAGAAAGTGAAAGGCAAGAAGAAGCACGGAGATGAATGACAAAGTGCTGCGTGCCTTTGATATATCAAAGAATTCGCTTCACAGCCTTCCAATGTGTGAGTAAAGGATTGTGCATAAATTGGCAGACTCTATTTACGCTGTAAGCAATGTCTGGACGCATGATACACAAATATTGTAATGCACCAACAGTACTTCGATACAGAGTTACATCTTCAAAAGGATCTCCATCTTTTATCGAAAGTTTAACACCTGTGGACATAGGTGTCGGTAGAGGATTAGCTTGGTGCATCTTAGTTTTTAAGAGCAGATCTTGAGCATATTTGGATTGAGAAAGAAACAATGAAGGATCAGAATACCTCTTTACCTCAATGCCCAGAAAGAAAGACAAATCTCCAAGATCTTTTAGAGAAAATTGAGTGTCCAAATCACAAATAATCGGTTGAATATGAGCTTGATCATTCCCTGTTATGACTATGTCATCCACATAAACAAGAATATAAACAACAGTAGTTGAACTAATTTTAATAAACAAGGAAGAGTCAGCACGTGATGTGATAAAGCCCATAAGCTGAAGAGCAGTTTTTAATTTATCAAACCAAGCACGTGGTGCTTGTTTGAGGCCATAAATAGCTTTGTGTAACCGACATACAAGTGGAATATCATCATTTTGAATTTCGAAACCAGGTGGCTGCTGCATGAATACTACTTCAGTAAGGGTCCCATTTAAAAAGGAATTATTCACATCTAATTGCTTGATAAACCACCCACAAGAAACAGCCAGAGTTAGCACAATCCGAATAGTTGTTGGTTTAACAACTGGACTGAATGTTTCTTGATAATCTAAGCGTGGAGTTTGGGAGTAACCCTTTGCAACTAATCTGGCTTTGTGCCGAGCAACGGACCCATCGGGGTTTGTCTTGAGTTTGAAGACCCATTTACACCCAATGATGGAAGTATCAGTCGGGGCTGGAACCAAAGACCATGTGTTGTTTTGAATGAGAGCATCATACTCAGATTTCATGGCATCAATCCATTCTGAATGTTGTTGAGCCTCTTTAACATTTTTCGGTTCATGCAGTGAAGAAAATGAGGCCCCAAAAACTCTTGGCTTAAAAATCCCTGCCTTGGCCCTAGTTACCATATGGTGAGTGTTCACAGGAGAATGGAGAGATCTATCTTTTTCATGAGAAACAGGAGATTCATCTGGAATATGTAAAGAACTAGAAGAATTTGAAGAAGGATTAGAAGCAGAAGTAGTTCGACAAGGATCAAAAAAACAAGTTTGCAGACCAGGAGTTTGAGAAAGAAATAAAGGAGAGGATTCTGGACATTTATTTGATAAAGAGAGGGACTGATTTTGATTTAAAGAAGCAAATGGAAATGCAGTCTCATTAAAAGTAACATGTCTTGAGACATAGATTCTACCACTGGAACTAATGCACTTGTACCCTTTATGTTGAGTGCTGTAACCTAAGAAAGTACATGGAGTAGACCTAAACTCAAGCTTATAACGATTATATGGACGCAAGCAAGGAAAACATAAGCATCCAAAAACTCTTAAAGAACTATAATCAGGATTTTTGTGACATAATTTTGTGAGTGGAATATCCCCATAAAGAGAAGATGTGAGAAATAAATTTATGAGATGAGTAGCAGTGGAAAATGCATCCTCCCAAAAACGTAGGGGCATAGAGGCGTGAGATAAAAGTGTAAGCCCCATTTCGACAATATAACGATGTTTACATTTGACGACACCATTTTGTTTGGATGTATGAGGACATGAAAAACGATGACTTATCCCATGATTTTGAAGAAAGGATGATAGACCTCTAAATTCACCCCCAGAATCTGTTTGTAGAGTTCGAATTTTTTTGTTAAACTGAGTTTCAACATGAGACTTGAACTGAGAAAATACTTGATTCACTTCTGACTTAAGTTTAAGAAAATATATCCAAGTATATCGACTATAAGCATCAACAAAGCTTACATAATAACAAAACCCATTGCGAGATTGTTCATGAGATGTCCCCATATATCGGAGTAAATTAATTCAAGTGGTTCTGAAAATATTGTTGAAGATGAAGGAAAAGGAAGTGCATGACTTTTTCCCATTGGACAAGCAGAACAAAAATCTAACTTTTCATTTCTTGAAATAGAAACATTACATTGCATTAGAGTCTGCCTGACAACAGCCATGCTAGGATGTCCTAATCTAAGATGCCAACTATTTAGAGGATTAGAAGACATGTTTGTTCGAGGAGAAAACTGACTGAGACTACTTGAATCCTTTGAAGAATTTTTTGAAGATGAGCTGAGATGGAGACACGTTGCTGAAGAGTCAGGGACAGAGGATGGCTTTCCTAAGCTGAATTTGTATAAACCATCATGTAAAATCCCTTTGAGAAGAACTGCATTGGTGACTAGATCCTTCAAAAAACAAAATGTAGGATGAAATTCAAAGAAAACTTTATTGTCTTGAGCAAACTTGGTGACACTTAAAAGATTCTTGGTTATGTTTGGAACTCTCAACAAATTTTTTAATAAAAACGATCGCGAGGAAGATAAAAAATTAGAATGACCAGTATGAGAGATAGACAGACCTTCACCATTTCCCATGTGAATCTTACCATGCCCAGTATACTCAGAGCCAATTGAAAGATTACCAATATCATTTGTAACATGGTGTGAAGCCCAAGAATCAGGATACCACCAATGTTCGGCTGAGGAACCTCCTGTTGTTGATGCTAAGGCTGCAATAGGGTACTGTGTTCGTTGCTGATTTTGTCCATTTGAATGATAACCATCTGATTGGTGTGAGGAAAGGACTCCATTCTGCCTATGGAATGGCACAAAGTATTTATCAAACCTATAGTGACATTTTTCAGCAACATGCCCAGTGTAACCACAGATTTGACACACAGGTCGACCCGAGGAGTAGTGCCAGCCTCGACCTCTGCATCGAGAATGTCTAGAAATTGAGACTAGGACCTAACTCACCTCAAAAGCTAGCTCAAGAGGTGAGGTTTGCTCTTGTTCATATAAAGAGGGTCAGATTATTTATCCAACCTATGTGGGACACAAATCAATACACCAACACACCCCTCTCATGCCCAGGAATAAAACAACTGGAGTGTGAATATATTAAATGGGTGGCCAACTATAGGACGGGTGAGGCCAACTATGGGCCGTACAACACATAACGGGAACCCGGTCTCTGATACCATGTTAGAAAAAAGACGATATATGTGAAAAGATAATGAACGATTTCATTTCCATCGTATATGTAAAACAATTACAACCTCCTATATTTATGGATTTCTATGACTAATAAACCAACGACAGGTGGCCAAGAAATCCTAACAAACTAACAAAAAAATATTCTTTACTTACGTAATAAAATCTATCCACTAGATGTTTCTCGATTATGGGCAGATGAGTCTTTGGACTGAAATAGACTTGGGCTTGAATTATTTTTTGATTCACCTTTCAACTGAAACAGACTTGGGCTTATTATTGTATCCTTAACTGGGATCGAGCTTAACATGGATAAAGTAATTTTTGTGGTTCGAATCTTACTTTAAACCCGAATAATTATAGGTTGTGTATGTTCAATTTTTCCACTGAGAGTTTTTTAAGACAAAACATGTGGATTACAGAGCCAAACGTAAAACATATACCATATATATATATAGATAATGTTGTTCATCAGCTTCATCTCTTCTAAAATCTGTTCAATTGAAATCCAAAACTAATGAACTGGCCACAACAACTGATTGTAATAATGTAAACCCGATAGACATCATGGAATTGAGTGCTTCCTAATTTATCGAAAATTGTATATAGCTGGCGATAACCAGGGGCGGTCCTGAGAGAAATTAGGCCCGGAGCGAATAAAAAAATGGTCCTTCAATAACTTGAACAGTGTGATATATATATATATATGTATATATAAACTAATCGAATATTATAATCAAAGTAAACCATATAATGTAATTAATAAAATTACGCATCATAAATGTCTACACAATTTCTCAAAAAATAACCTATTCAACAACTAATATTATTTAAAATGCACTATTCTCGCATTTTTTGAAGCAAATTCGTCATTTTTTTCATTTTACGTACGATGAATAATTGTGCAAGAATAAAAATATTTTAACTAAACTCATGTGAAATATAAAATAATACTAAATAATGAAATAAAAACGAAGAAAAACACACATATATATATATATATATGATAATAATAAATTAGCGTAATATGAATTAATAAAATAACAATGCAATAATCAATTAGTAATTGAAGAAAATGAAAAAAAAAAATATATTACATTTTTTTTGTAAAATCACTCAATTTCAAATTTGTAATATGAGTAATCGTCATGGTTTAATTGTATAAGTAAGAAAAACTTGACGATATGCCTACCTATGAAGCAATGGAGGTTAGCGATAAATTTTTGTGTATAGAATAAATTGTTTGCAGGGCCGCATGAAGAAAGAAGATGAAATTAAAAACAAATTAGTGGGGTACGAGAGTTTGTGGTGATTTAACTCAATTCAAGCAAAAGTTTTGCCATAAAACCCTATAATCAATTTTTTAATAATTTTTTATTTACTAAAATTATATAAATATTAATATAAATACTAATTTAAAAATAATTGGGGGTCCGTCTGAAGGTGGGGCCCTGGGCAATCGCCCGGCCCGCCCTACGTCAGGGCCGCCCTTGGCGATAACGAATCAACTCCATTAATGATTTATACAGTACGATAATCTAAGCAATACAATATGTCGATAGCTTTAATTTCCTGCAATTAATTATCGTACCCCGGGCATATTACCTATATCCATCTTTTTACATTTATATGTACTTTAAAAACATTTTTAGTGTTTTATAAGGTAAAAAATAATGGAACACGTTCTCGGATCTGTCAGATCCGATACCCGGAGCAGCGGAAGTTTGAAATTTTTACTTTTTGATCTGGAACGATTTCAGATCGTGGGTATCAAATTCTTACGATTAAAATAAACAAGTAAAATAAAACATAATTAAATTTTACCTCTCAAGTCTCAACTTGAGGTTATGGACTCCAACAAAAAATTCTGCTCTTCTTGTATATCCGAGGAACTGATGACTCGATCGATCAACTCCTGAATCAGGTCCACGAACAGAATTCTTAATCCCTCTGATAGACTGCACTAGAAAGTCTATCAGAAGTTTCTACGAAGAGAATTTAACAGATCTGATCTGTTAAACCAGACTGCAATTTTCGAAAATTGCAGACTGGATTTTCGAACACAAAGGGGAGAGGGGCGGCCGAAACCCTAGGGAGAGAGCTCTCTAGGTTTTGAAATTTATGAACTATTCTATCTAATTTTTGTACTGCAATAACTTATTTATAACATGAGCTGCTAACAGCTTAGGGCTCATTAGTCATAAGTTCAAGCCTGACAAGCAAAGCCCGCATGTTCAAAAATTAACATAAAATTCATCGTGACTCAAATTGATAAACCAATTTCACCAATGTGTACATAAATCTTTTCTGCATATTTTAAAGTCAAGATAAATTTTCTGAATCCGAATTCAGTGATTTCCAAAAATGGCATCCCTATGCCATTTTAGGAAATCTCACTCAATCTACTCTTTAATAAGAAGTCCTACATCTCATTTGCTAAATTTTAACTCATTAAATTTAATTACCTCAACGAGGATTAGAAATCTATTACTTGTGTAACCCTCAATGGTTCAGGGATACAGCTAGTCATGGGACCACAACTCCTTGTGACTCGGAACAACAATTTCCGACTTACCCATCGAATCATGGTAAGAGCGCCTAGCAACATCGCCCCATGATTCCTTAAGTATCACTAATAGTGCCTGCAAGAACCAGTAGGCTTTTGGTTAGCATACAGTACGGTCCCTTCATCCATATATCTCGATCGAATCAACAACCATTGGTATATCGAGAATCGTTCGAGATTCGATAACTATGCAATACATCTTGAAGATCAAATAGTGACATCGCATGTGCAACTAGGAAACCAAGTAACCTAAAGCACATCATGTACTCTGGCCAGAGATTTGTCACACTAATATCTTCTCAGATCGCATAGGATATTCACACTCGCAAGCGTGTGGTGAATCCTTGATAACAAAGCATTGACTCATATATGTGTCATAACTGTACCCAATCCCGACACCTGATGACCCTTATAGAGTCGGTAAATGAGTCAAAGTACAATACTAGCATATAGAGTCTCCATGATGTTTCAAGTAGTAAGGACTAATGGTGTACAACCAAAACCGCGGACTTATCCACTCAATTAGTGAAAACCACTTGGAAAGTCCGAATAGGGTAGTTCGATCATCCATCAAATTAATATTCATTTGCATGCTTCGAACATCTCTATGTTCCATACCAATGAAACGTGGTACTTGGCATTGCAATTGCTAGTCTCAATCTCGAGCGATCCTTATCCTTATTTGTGGACGGCTCAATTGACTAGGAACTATTTAGAATATACAGTGATTATAAGATGTGTTTCACGATAGTCATTCAAATCTACTATCATATCTTACATGCACTCTAGTATATTCAAGGTTTTTATTTAAACATCGTATAGTACGTCACAACAAAATAATATGATAAAAGATAAAGCAAAAGCCAATATAAAAGTGTAAATTATATTAAACAAATATTGTTTACATATAGAGTCATAAAGGCCCTTAGCCACAAGTTGGCTAAAAGGGCACCCACTCTTTCAATCTCCCACTTGTCCTAAAGCCAACTAGTCATACTACGTAGTCCCATTGCTTCGCGATGTTTGTCAAATAATGGTCTTGGAAAGGGCTTAGTAAGTGGATCAGCGATATTGTCTACAGATGCCACTCTTTCGACAGTGATGTCTCCTCTTTCCACGATCTCCCGGATGATGTGGTATTTCTTCAGTATGTGTTTGGATCTTTGATGAGACCTTGGTTCTTTTGCCTGAGCAACGGCACCAGTATTGTCACAGTACACCGGGACTGGACCAACAGTTTCAGGAATGACCCCCAACTCTTGGACGAAATTCCTCATCCAAACGGCCTCTTTAGCAGCAGCTGATGCTGCAATGTATTCTGCCTCAGTGGTGGAATCCGATGTGGTGTCCTGCTTGGAACTCTTCCAAGAGACAACATCGCCATTGAGCATGAATACAAATCCAGAGGTTGATTTCGAGTCATCCACGTCGCTTTGGAAGCTAGAGTCGATATAGCCTTCCAATTTCAATTCTCTTCCCCCATAAACCATGAATATATTCTTAGTCCTTCTCAAGTACTTAAGAATATCCTTCACAGCTTTCCAATGCATTTGACCAGGGTTCGCTTGATATCTGCTCATGACACTCAGAGCAAAGGCTACATCTGGTCTGGTAGATATCATCCCATATATGATACTCCCTATGGCTGACGCATATGGTACGTGTGTCATTTTCTCTATTTCTTCGTCAGTCTTGGGAGACATTGACTTGGATAGAGAAACTCCATGGCACATAGGTAGATGTCCTCTCTTGAACTCATCCATGGAAAACCTCTTCAATATGGTGTCGATGTAGGTTGCTTGAGTGAGTCCTATCATTATTTTAGATCTATCTCTATAGATCTGTATTCCTAGAATATAGGACGCCTCACCCAAGTCCTTCATCGAGAATCTACCTGATAACCATATCTTTGTTGACTGCAACATCCCTACATCATTCCCAATGAGTAGGATTTCATCAACATAAAGTACTAAGAATGTCACAGCATCCTTAACTACTTTCTTGTACACACACGGTTTCTCCGGGTTCTTGATGAAACCAAAGTCCTTTATTGTTTTATCAAATTTCTGGTTCCAACTTCTTGATGCCTGTTTGAGACCATACATTGATCTTTGAAGCTTGCATACCTTATCCTCGCTTCCCATGGATGTGAATCCCTCGGCCTCCATCATATAGATCTCTTCCTTAATGTTTCCATTAAGAAATGCAGTCTTCACATCCATTTGCCATATCTCATAGTCATACCAAGCTGCTATGGCAATTAGGATTCTTATGGACTTGAACATTGCGACTGGTGAAAAAATTTCATCATAGTCAACACCTTGTCTTTGAGTATAATCTTTTGCGACCAATCGTGCCTTGTAGGTCAGTACTTTACCATCAGGCCCAAGTTTTTTCTTGTAGATCCATTTACACCCTATAGGAACAATTTCATCGGGAGGATCTAATAAAGACCAAACTTGATTTGCATGCATGGAGTCTATTTCAGACTGCATGGCTTCAAGTCGTAAATTCGAATCGGCATCAGAAATTGCCTCCTTGAAGTTTCTTGGATCACATCCAATGATGGGCTCACTTTGATCCCCTTCAAGTAGGATATTAAGTCGATCAGGAGGTCTAGAAGTCCTTTCGGATCTTCTAAGAGTTGGCGTGTCAATTATTGGTTCCTGAGGTATGGGGTTGCTATTTTGTATCTCGGGTTCTTCTCGAACTTCTTAGAGTTTCATCATTTTGCCTTTTCTATCAAGTAATAATTCCTTCTCAAGAAAGGTGGCATTCCTAGAAACAAACACTTTTGTTTCAGTAGGATGATAGAAATAATATCCGATCGAATTCTTCGGATACCCTACAAAATAACATAAAGTGGATCGACTATCCAACTTATCTCCCACTGTCTGCTTCACGTAAGCAGGACATCCCCAAATCCTCAAGTACGAATACTTAGGAGTTTTGCCATTCCATAATTCATATGGTGTTTTGTTCACTGCTTTAGTGTGGACATTGTTTAACAACAATACAGCCGTTTCAAGTGCATAGCCCCAAAACGAGGGTGGGAGCTCAGTGAAGCTCATCATAGATCGAACCATGTCCAACAGAGTTCGATTACGACGATCTGCTACACCATTAAGCTGAGGTGTGGCAGGAGGAGTCCACTGAGAAAGAATTCCATTTTCTTTCAGATAGTCTAAAAACTCGGTACTCAAGTATTCACCGCCTCGATCAGATCGAAGTGCTTTAATAATTTTACCTAGCTGGTTTTCTACTTCATTCTTGAATTCTTTGAACTTTTCAAATGATTCAGATTTATATTTCATCAAATATAAATACTCATACCTAGAATAATCGTCAGTAAAGTTAATAAAGTAGGTGTGACCATATTTAGTACCAATACTAAATAAGCCACAAACATCTGTATGGATCAAATCCAATAGATTTTGACTACGCTCAGGTTTTTCCTTAAAAGGTGTTTTAGTCATTTTTCCTTTCAGACAGGACTCACAAGTAGGTAGAGAGTTTATATCTGATGAATCAAACATTCCCTCTCCCACTAGCTTGTTCATCATTCGTGAGGAAATATGACCTAGCCTAGCATGCCAAAGGTTTGCCGGGTTTTGACTATCGTTTTTTCCTTTTAATTGTTGTTGCCGGTTTATCAACATAATTAACTGGTACGTCTTTCAATTTTAAGTTATATAGATCGTTTTCAAGTTGTCCACATCCAATTAAACATTCATTCTTGTAAATATTGCAAATCACATTCACAAAATTGCAAGAAAAACCATTTCTATCAAGCATAGAAACAGAAATAATATTTTTAATCAAATCTGGCACAAATAAAACATCACTCAAAAATAACGTAAAATTGTTCTCCAGAATTAAATAAACGTCTCCCACAGCTTTGGCTTCAACTCTAGAACCATTTTCGAGCCTCAACTGGGTCTCACCCATCCTAAGATTACGACTTCTTGTCATCACCTGCAAGTCATTGCAAATGTGAGATCCATATCCGGTATCTAATACCCAAGAAGTAGTATTAAGTAAAACATTTATTTCAATATAAAACATACCCTTTGCAGTTCGCAACTGCTCGAGATATTCTTTGCAGTTATGTTTCCAATGACCGGGTTTCTTGCAGTGATGGCAAACATCTTCATATTTGTTCACATTTGAAGCTTTTGTCTTGTTCTTCTTCTTGAGTCCAGTTTTCTTGCGTGGGGCAGAATGTTTCTTACCCTTTGCACTTGGTCTCTTCTTAGAGTTAGAAGAGGAGCCTACCAAGAGTACCGGTTTATCCTTCTTTAATATGGCCTCATAAGTGACAAGCATATTGACCATCTCTTCAAGGGTGACCTCTATCTTGTTCATATTGAAAGTCATCACAAAACCGTCAAACGACGAAGGAAGAGAGAGAAGTAATAAGTCCGCATTCAGTTCGTGCTCCAATGTCAAATCGAGTGTTACCAAATTTTCAATGAGCTCAATCATGTGTACCCCATGCTCACAGACCGAAGTCCCATCTCGCATGCGGCATGTCATGAGCTCTTTGACAGTGGCATACCCTTCGGATCTCGACTGAGCTCCAAAAAGTTCCTTGAGGGTCTTGTGAATGTCAACAACATTCACTGCATCCTCAAATCGCCTCTGAAGTTCATCAGACATCGAAGCCTGCATGTAGCATTTGGCCTTGATATCATGGTCCCACCATTTATCAAGTTTGGCCAACTCTTCCGGACTCACATTAGCCGGGGCTTCCTTCGGAGGAGACTTTTCTAACACGTAGAAAACCTTTTCCGAACTTAGAACAATCTTTAACTTACGGAACCATTCCGTATAGTTAGCGCCAGTTAGTTTGTTTTGTTCGAGAATAAAGAATAGTGGATTGCGCGAATTCATCATAATTAAATACTGAAAAGAAACAGGCAATAATCAGTGATTGTTTAATTAATTTACTAAGACATAAAATAAGACGAGATTAATTTTATGAATTACACTCACACTATTTTAACGATTTCACCACCCTCTAGTGAAAACAAGAAACTGGTTTCCTTAGTAGGAACATGGAGTCCAATTGACAAATCATAGTCCCGAATAATATCAGTCAACCATAATTTTCAAAAGGTAGAGCCCAATTGCTTCCAAAACAACCCCCATTTTTTACCTCATGTCCAATAAGAGCCCAATAATATGACGTCGTTTATTGTGACATGTCAAGATGACTCACCAATATTAAGTTGTGATGGACGGTCGCCGTATGGATCCCCCAATAATATAAGTCAATCCCACGGTAGTTCCACCCAACTTACAACATGTGTCGATCCAATGTACAGCTTTTCGATGAACGGGCCCCCCAATAATATGAGACGGACCATGCCCGCGGGTAACATCTCATACATTGATCGTTGATGGAAGGTAGGAACATTTAAACAATATTTAAATTCCCTTTTGTTAATCTTGATATCAATTTTAAATCATATTTAAAATGAGGTATTTTAATTTTGAAAAAATTTGTCTCATCATTTAAAAATTTGTATGCTTGCGGGATTCATGCAATTTAGTCTAAACATGTATACAACAATAATATCAAATATTATATAAAGGATGATCGAAGCTTAGATCTACTCGACCCGTGGTTGCCAATCACGAGTCTAAGTCTAATCCTAGGTGATATGCAAGTATGCAATGCAATCCTATTACATTGAGCTACCAATTTACATTTTTTCGGTCTTTATTGTCTGCTGGGCCCACCATTGTCTTCAAATCTTTATCTCCCACTAAGTCTAATAAATTTAAAATAAATTTTGATTACAAGTAGGGGATACATATTTAAGGGTGGAAACGAGCCATGAACCAGACCCACTTTTATTACAAATGATAAATCAAATTGGGCCATAATCCAAGCCCATTAATAAAACTCAATGGTAATAATAAAACCAAATGTAAACAACCTAACATACACCTAAAAACTTGATCATGATAATCGATCATCCTTTTATTCAATTATTTAATTCAATTAAATGATTGGATAACATGCAATTCAAAGTGGCTATAATTGTAAATAGATAAAATCATATTTCATACATAAAATCCTATTATATATATATAATCATATTTTATCTAGTTTATCCATAAAATCATATTCTATATATAAAATCTAACTTCATATATAAAATCATATTTTATAATCAATTGTACAAAAATAATTAATTTTAAAAATTTTAATTTATTGGATTAAATTTATAAATTTCCAAAATTCTAAATTTATCCAAAAATTAATTTTTTTAAAATTTTGGGCTCAAACAATTTTGACCCATTGCCTCGTGGACCAACTAAAACAATTTTCAATCGGGCCAAAAACTGGGCCCGATAACAATTAACGGGCCGAAATTCAAAATTTCAAAAATAAAATTTTTAGTTTTTCTGGGCTGCCCGGGATGATCCTGGGCAGCCCCCCGACTGTCGGGCTGGGGGCCCAGCCCCGTCGCTGGGCCGCCGAGCGCGGCCCAGCTACGCGCTAGGCTAGGGCAACGTTTGCCCTAGCCCAGCACGCTGGGCTGCTGGGCTGCTGGGCCGCGCTCGCGGCCCAGCTGCTCGCAGGCAATCTGTGCGCAGGGCAGCGGGCAGCCTCCCGGAATTTTTTTTTTTTGGTTTTATTTTTTCTGAGAAATCGAGGCTTTGTACAATCGAAAAATTTTAATCGTTTGATCTGAGAACAACCTGGCTCTGATACCACTAATGGAACACGTTCTCGGATCTGTCAGATCCGATACCCGGAGCAGCGGAAGTTTAAAATTTTTATTTTCTGATCTGGAACGATTTCATATCGTGGGTATCAAATCTTTACGATTAAAATAAACAATTAAAATAAAACATAATTAAATTTTACCTCTCAAGTCTCAACTTGAGGTTATGGACTCTAACAGAAAATTTTGCTCTTCTTGTATATCCCAGGAACTGATAACTCGATCGATCAACTCCTGAATCAGGTCCACGAACAGAATTCTTAATCCCTCTGATAGACTGCACTAGAAAGTCTATCAGAAGTTTCTACGAAGAGAATTTAACAGATCTGATCTGTTAAACCAGACTGCAATTTTCGAAAATTGAAGACTGCATTTTCGAACATAGAGGGGAGAGGGGCGGCCGAAACCCTAGGGAGAGAGCTCTCTAGGTTTCGAAATTTATGAACTGTTCTGTCTAATTTCTGTACTGCAATAACTTATTTATAACATGGGCTGCTAACAGCTTAGGGCCCATTAGTCATAAGTTCAAGCCTGACAAGAAAAGCCCGCATGTTCAGAAATTAATATAAAATTCATCGTGACTCAAATTGATAAACCAATTTCACCAATGTGTACATAAACCTTTTTTGCATATTTTAAACTCAAGATAAATTTTTTGAATCTGAATTCAGTGATTTCCAAAAATGGCATCCCTATGTCATTTTAGGAAATCTCAGTCCCTCTACTCTTTAATAAGAAGTCCTACATCTCATTTGCTAAATTTAACTCATTAAATTTAATTATCTCAACGGGGATTAGAAATCTATTACTTGTGTAACCACTACAAAAAATTTGGTAATAGACTACACTAGAAAGACTACAGTTTTTAATAAAACCGTAGTATTTTTACATTTAACTACGGGTTTTATAGAAACCGTAGTTAATGGGCATTTTTTTAAAATATACCTCTACAGTTTTGTAAAACCTGTTGTTGTTTGTGTTCTACAACATCGGTTTTTAAAAACCGTAGTCTATGAGCGTGTTTTTTTTATTAATAGACTACGGTTATTTTGAACCGTAGTCTATGAGCGTGTTTTTTTATAAATAGACTACGGTTATTTGAACCGTAGTCTATGAGCGTATTTTTTTTATAAATAGACTACAGTTATTTTGAACCGTAGTCTATGAGCGTGCTTTTTTTATAAATAGACTACGGTTATTTAGAACCGTAGTCTATGAACATGTTTTTTTTATAAATAGACTAAGGTTATTTTGAACCGTAGTCTATGAGCCTTTTTTTAAATAAATAGACTGTGGTAGTATATGAGCATTTTTTTTTAAATACATAGACTACGGTTATTTTTTACCGTAGTCTATGAGCGGTTTTTTTATAAATAGACTATACTTTTTCACTATAGTCAAATTTATGTAGATAATTGGATGAAGTAAAATATGAACATTATAAATTTTTTAATTTATATTTGGTGAAGTAATAGGTTGATCCGATTAAAAGTTCATATTTTCATTTTTTTTCATTAACTTACACGTCTTCTCCTTTCTTTCGATTTCAGGTGAAAATCCATTTAGGGCTTCCCTATTCGTATGATGTGTAAGGACTCGATGATAATTTCCTAATTAATTGGCACGATCTAGTAATAATTATTTTAAAATGCAAAATTAAAATAATTAACTCAAATGTTGAAGATATGTATTAATAAATGTTGATTTGTATCGATATTAAAATATATATTTAATTTTTATTATACCACACAGAAGTTGAAATAAAAAAATCGGTTAAGTTTTAACCTCAAATAAATAAAAGAATACACACATTTAATTATATGCATATATATAATATATAATATATATTTTAATTGTTATATTATGATAATATATATAATTTCTCTTGTTTATTCCTATTCATCTTCATCGTCTGCTTCTCCATTATTTTTTCTTTCCTTTCCAAAAGTTTTCTCCTTGCTTCAAATGGCCTTATGTTTGTCGTCGGTGATCGATTTTCGAAAATAAACATAGTTTCGAAATCCTCGCAAAGAGATCTAGCTAGTGATACGAATTTTGAAAAGTTTTCTCGCGACACCTTCGTACCCGTTTCCGACAGCCTTCGTTTTGCCGCTCCTTTGCTGTCGCCGGTCGCGGTATAGTCTAGGAAGAAAGTGGTTTAGGTTGTTCGAAGCCCAAATTCGATGGTTTGAGGTAAATTTCGAGACTAGGGTTTCGAAAATATGGGGATTTCAATTTAATTGACTTTCGATAATTGATATTTGATTTATTGTTGGTTGTAGGTGCAATACTTAAGCGGATTGGAGGTATTACAAATTTTTCAGAATTTATTTCGAATTTCAATATTATGTCAAGTATAATTTTTGAATTTTAGTGTTAAATAATACTATATTTGGATGTTTAGATGTTATTGAATTGTCATATAATAATTTCAGATTTATTGGCAATTTTCGGAAAATTCAGATTGTTCTAGTTTGGGTATTTTTACTTAAGAGTCGTGTATTCGTTAATCAAGGAGTAATTATTTTTAAGGAAATTTACATTTTTTATAAGTGTAGAAAAATTACATGGTAGTTATTTATCTTTGCTAGTCTACTGACTGCTGAGGGCCAATGACACTTTAGTTTCCTGTGTTTTTCCTGTATATAGCAGCAAATTCACAAGTTCTATCTTTACCGGTATTGATTATAGGTGAAAAATTTTATGGTATGGCCTCGGTAGGGAATAAATGGGACAACAACAACCTTTTAGCTGTTGTCCAGTGCTCTGCAAGACTTCTATTTGAGTTGGTTTGGCTCTCCAATCGACATCTAATCAAGCTAGCTTCATGTGTGACACATTTTTTTTCTTCTGATTTTGAAGTCCTAAAATGGGAAAGGCTGCAAAGTGGTTGAACATATGGAACATATGGAACGGTACTTTGTAGGTGAGGTATAGTCCATTTTATATACTCATATTTGAGTTGATAGGAGTGGTTATTTGCTCAACGATCAAGAAATCAATTTTTTTGTTAATATGTTTTTCACCAAGTCTGTTGTTATACACGTGGTTTTTTAAGATGGAATAAGTCGTGTTGTTTTGGCATGAGATAGGTGTTTATTTGATTCTTTTTGTCAATATTTGTTTTAACTTTTAACCAATTTATTGCAGAATATTGTGTTATTATGATAGAACAAGTAGTGTTATTTTAATGGTTGCTTTGATCAAATAGGATTTTATTCCATGAATTTTATTTATTTTTTGGTTAAAACTAATTTTTAAAAATTTAGTAAGAAAAAATATTGAGACTCAAAGTAAATCATGCAGAGATACTTCATGTTTTTACATACACTTCATACATCATCAAATGGGGGTTCGTTTAATCCTAGAACCATTTTCTTGAGCTGATTAGAGTTCATCACAAGTAAATTATCTACTGTAGTTTTTTTCTAGACAATTGTAGTTGTTAATTTGGAGGTTGTTGTTCACTTCGTCCTCAATCACACTTATAAATGTACATATTGTTGCTTGGTCGTATCATTTTCTTAACTTCGAGTAGCTTGGTCCAAACTTTTTTTCTTGTACAGGTCAGGTAACACCGTGCAATGGAACTCTGGAAGGCTCATCAAGGTCTGAATACTTGCATTCTTACTTTGGGAGTCTGCTTGATGCCATGAGGTAAGCCCACACATGTTCCAAACGGAAGTTCTTGAAATATCTGGAGAGAATTCAATCAAAAGGTGGAGTTTCGCTGCAAAGTCTAGCAAGGTTTTTGGTGGACTAAATTTTTATAACTTAATTCATCCATTTGGAATTTTCTAGCTAGTTCAGCTTTTAATTTTTCTTCACTTGCTTTTATGGCTCTTGTTTAAAAAATAGATAACTTGATGTCCTGCTATTGAAAGTATTAATGAACTCTCAGGTATTATATTGGTTTGCTTCGTCTATCTGGTTTATGTCAGAGCTGAAGCAGTTTCAGCTACTTTGTCTTGATAATTTCCCAAATAGTGTAGTGAGTATGAAATTATTTCTTTCTTTGAAGGCTTCTTAAACTCTATCTCCTTTCAATACAGGTTGTGGATGCAATGCAGCTGCAGCAAACTAGTTATGTCCACAAGGCACCAAATCAGGTGTGTTAAATGCATTTGAAAGAATAATTTATGAGTCTTAAGATGGTCGGGATCCTCTTAATGAATTGCTGCATTTCGAGTATTCTGTAAATAACTACAGAAAGTACATTATGCAGCTTCTTTGTCTGTTATTATTTTGTTCATATTTTCATTACTTCATTAGCACCTTGAACTGAATAGAGCATCTTAAAAAGTCTGTAAACTGCACAAGTATTTTCTATTTGACATTTTAGGGTGTCTCGAGGATTGGGGTGGGAGTTAATTTTGACCTTTGCTATTTATAATTTTATCTTACTTTGATTTGGTGAAATTGTAGTTTTTCAGTGGATGGAGTACCGATTGAGCATTCAAGAACAACGAGGCAAAGAGATTTCCATGCCCAAAGCTCCAACCCATGGGAATTTACAGCTCCACTCTATGGGAGGCCGATGACTGGGCAACCATATTCTTTGAAAAGAACAAAGGGCTATGTCAATTCGTAACATAACAAGCAAGTGAGACAACTTGACAGGGTCGAGGCCACGTATCATGATCATAACAAGGAAAGAAACACGTGTCTTGACCAATCATGGGGAATTCTCTCCAACATCAAGAGATCTAGGATTCGAGGTAGTTTTAGTAGAGCCAGAAATATTAGAAATTTAGGACCATTTTTTACTCTATTTTTAGTGCATGAAACTAGGATTCAAATTTGAAAAATTTACAATACTGAAAAATTGTATATTAAATTTTATTTATTCTAAGGAATTTATAATACTGGAAATTGTTTTTTTTTTTTGTTTTAAACATAACAAAAGACAAGGGTGAAAAATCATTGTTAAAGGGGTCTTTAAAAACGTTGTTAAAGGCTATGTAGTTAAAAGTGTAATAGAAAATACTACGGTTAAAAAAATATAGTCTTTTCCGACAAAAGACTACGGTTTTTAAACGTTGTTTTTAACGACAAAATACTACGGTTAAAAACCATAGTTTTTTGTTGTTAAACTCTGTAGTCTTTTATTGTTAAAGACTACGGTTAAAAACCGTAGTCTATGACCGTACTTTTAACTACATGGCTATTAACTACGGTTTTAAACCTCCATTTAACTACGTTTTTTCACCGTAGTCTTTCAGCATTTTTGTAGTAGTGAACCCTCAATGGTTCAGGGATACAGCTAGTCTTGGGCCCACAACTCCTTGTGACTCGAAACAACAATTTCCGACTTACCCATCGAATCATGGTAAGAGCGCCTAGCAACCTCGCCCCATGATTCTCTAGGTATCACTGATAGTGCTTGCAAGAACCAGTAGGCTTTTGGTTAGCGTACAGTACGGTCCCTCCATCCATATATCCCGATCGAATCAACAATCATTGGTATATCGAGAGTCGTTCGAGATTCGATAACTATGCAATACATCTTGAAGATCAAATAGTGACATCGCATGTGCAACTAGGAAACCAAGTAACCTAAAGCACATCATGTACTCTGGCCAGATATTTGTCACACTAATATCTCCTCAGATCGCATAGGATATCCACATTCGCAAGCATGTGGTGAATCCTTGACAACAAAGCATTGACTTCTATATGTGTCGTAACTGTACCAAATCCCGACACCTGATGACCCTCATAGAGTCGGTAAACGAGTCAAAGTACAGTACTAGCATATAGAGTCTCCATGATGTTTCAAGTAGTAAGGACTAATGGTGTACAACCAAAACCGCGGACTTATCCACTCAATTAGTGAAAACCACTTGAAAAGTCCGAATAGGGTAGTTCAATCATCCATCAAATGAATATCCATTTGCATGCTTCGAACATCTCTATGTTTCATACCAATGAAACGTGGTACTTGGCATTGCAAATGCTAGTCTTAATCTCGAGTGATCCTTATCCTTATTTGTGGACGGCTCAATTGACTAGGAACTGTTTAGAATATACAGTAATTATAAGATGTGTTTCATGATAGTCATTCAAATCTACTATCACATCTTACATGCACTCTAGTATATTCAAGGTCTTTATCTAAACATCGTATAGTACTTCACAACATAATAATATGATAAAAGATAAAACAAAAGCCAATATAAAAGTGTAAATTATATTAAACAAATATTATTTACACTTTACATATAGAGTCATAAAGGCCCTTAGCCACAAGTTGGTTAAAAGGGCACCCACTCTTTCAAAAAAAACTTAAAGTATGTGTTTGGATAAAAGTTTGATAAAATGTTTTTGAAAATTATTTTTTAAAAAGTGTCCTCCAAGTATAGTTTTTTAAGAACACTTGAAAGATATGTTTATTTTTAGGGAAAAATAAGTTTTTGGTCCATTAACTTATGCATGTTTTGGTTTTGGTCCATTAACTTTTCCGATGTGGGTTTTGGTACACTAACTTTACATTTTCAGTGTTTTTTGGTTCAACTGTATACGTGTCAATTTTTGATTGATCCAAAATGATGACATGAACCAATTAAAAGCTGACACGCATACAGTTGGACCAAAAAACACTGAAAATGCAAAGTTAGTGTATCAAAACCCACATCAGAAAAGTTAATTGACCAAAATCCAAATGGAGTAAAGTTACTGGACCAAAAAACTTATTTTTCCATATTTTTAGCAAGGAACCATGGAAGACAAAGATGAAAAACATGACTTTTGAAATGTTAAAATGTTTTTATAGAATAGTTGTCCAAACACATATTTATTCTTAAAACAACTTTAAAAATATTTTATAAAAAGTTTTTGAAAAATACTTTTATAAAAATGTTTTATAAATACATGTCCAAACAGAACCGTAATATTTTTAGTAAACTATAATATTATAATTAACTCCAAGCTAAGGTCGCTAGCTTGCATTGATTCTCTTGATCAACCCTAATCAAATATAACCTTAAAAATGGAGTTTGCACCGCCCATTCCACGATCTTAGCTAGCTACAGAATGTGAAGCTGTTAAATTTGGGAATAAAATCTACTCGATGGGTGAAGCCAGAGATAAAAATACCCTCAAAATCAGATATTGTCCGTTCTTATGTATGCCGGCCGCTTCGCACGATGGGTTAATTTAATAAATGAATTTAGGGTTCCGTTTGTCGGGGGGAATATATCACAGTGGGATGGGAAATAGAGAATGACAGCCAATCTTTGTCTTCGAACAACCAGACGACCATACATGACCAAGCACAACGTACAAATCCAACCTAATTCATCATAAAAACAGGTGAAATTCCCTACATTTAGCCACGTGTATATTGTACTATATATATGTATATATATATCATCACCACATACATATATAAAATTTTGATATGTTGCATATACACTCTGTGAACAGCTATGTGAGTATCATGATGTGGTAACCCATATTGAATACGATGAAGCATGCATATCAAACATGTTCATCCAATATATGGGTGTCACCTCAACGGTAATCAAATAAGTATTTAGAGTGGGTGTGCAACACATCAACAATATATTACGTATGTTTGTTTGTATATGTGTTCTATATAATCGTATATGTTATCCAATATAAGTAAGGAAGTTGGTTATGGATCATCTGGTTATGATCACTAAATTGAAAAGAATAGCTAGGCCATTTGTGATGTGGTCATGACTCATGTCATGTGGATCTATATCCATGAGATGTGTGATTCGATTTGTATATGTAATGGAAAATAATTTTTAAAAAAATAAAATGTAATATTTTTCATAGGTTGGATCGGATCGGATGATCCATCTCACAAAATCGACCAACATACGGGGCGGTCTCACAAGATTTATCGTGAATTTAAAATTTTTGGAAAATAAAGTATAAGGATGGATAAAATAAAATTTGAACATGAAACAAATCGAATTATGCGTTTGGATAATTTTAACATATTCGGTTTAGAGAAAGGGGCATTAATTTTGACGAAGATGGTCGACTTAAACTAGAGTATGAATTAATATGCTACACACAAAAACTAAAAAAAGAACCTTATAAAGAATAAACTTTATTTTTTAAAAATAAAAGAAATTTGAAATGATTTTAGTTTGAAAACAACTGCTCTTATTTATTACTTGATTGTCCAATTGGCTTGAATCAAGTGATTTAATTATGCATGCATGTAAAAATTAAATGACAGTTGATTTCCGGGGAGGGGAAGGGGAGAGTAAATTAAAGAGAAAAAAATAAAAAAAAATAAAGTTCTCCATATGTATAAATTGTTCTTAAAATAAAAAATAATCATATCAATATATATACATCAGTAGTCAACAAATTCCGACTAACACGTTTTATAATAATCATAAACTTGTAATCGTGCTGCTATTGAAGTTTACTAAAATAATGAAAACGTAATTGTTTATATATCCCTCATATACACTTTTCCATCACTGGTGCTGGAATAATATATAGTCTTAAAGCCATAATCATTGAATTGGATTCAAATATTATTTTTAAATATAGTTATCGTGTGATATATCATATATGATAATGACACCAATCGTACAGTAGTTCTTTGACTCAGCGCGCAGCATGGCTTCTCAGATAAATTTTAAGCTATTTATAACAAATTTTGGCATAGATTTATTCACATACGGGAAATGCTACATGTACACATTGAGTTACATATTTCCACTTGATTTGAAAAAAATCTTTTAAAAATACATTAAAGATATTTATATATGTAATTTTAAGTGCAACGTGTAACCCAACATGTAATCCTCCGTGTACACGTAGCATCACCCTTCACATACACATACTGCGTACAGCTTTTGTTTACGTACAAGAATTATTTATCTGAAGATTTTCTGATGCATTTGCAGTTGTTTAAGAAAAGAGCCAAAAAGATTTTGACATGGAATTTGCACCAATTAAATTTTGTTATATGGTATATATGAATCAAAGTCATAGGCCGTATGGGAAATCAATGGGTATATATATATTATTATATATTACTTATTTGCATCATGTATAAAAGCATAGAGTTTAATTCTATATATATAATTAGGTAATGCAGAGATAGAGGTTATGTTGTTATAATATAGTTTTTGTTAGTTAATATTAAGTACATCCCCTTCAAATAATTATAGACCTAAAGGTCAATGAACCCTTTTAATTGAATTTATTTATTATGGTACAAAAGTTTACAATATTATTGTTTATATATATTTATACATCAAATAATTAAGCTGTTTCTTTACTAATCTACAGCCTAAAAATTACGTGGACTTTGATATATAATTAAGAATGCATATGATGCTCTGATATTAATTTTGATCCAACAAAAATTAATTTCAAGATATTTCACAATATTGTTCGTATGTTAAAATTTGCCGTCTAGAGAGCTCGAGTAAATACGTATGTACGTTATTAATGTTCATCTAGAATTTATACATTCCTCAACATATATATATACATCTATTTCATCAGTGATTATAGCCTGAGCTCCAACCATGTGAATTCACAACTTTCTGTCATTTTCCTTAATTCCTTGTGTTAGTTACATAAATTAACATTTAATTGTTAACCATTAAAAATGGACGTGGACGGACCACTTAACTATACCATCTATACCATTTAATAAAGAATAACCGATTTTTCGTGGCTTGCTGTAATTCTCTGAAATTCCAAAAATATCCATATTCTATTCTTTTACTATTTCTTTTCTGATTTGCGATTTCCACTAACAACTGTTTAAGAAGCTAAGCTGCTCTTATAAATCACTGAACAAATTTATTTATTTCTTTATATTTTTGCAAATTAAATAGTTTTTTTTTTCATTTTGGTTTTAATGTTCGGACAAAAATTGGCAAAAGAAAAAATTGTAATGATCGAACACTCGCATAAATAAATATTTTAATCATTCAAATTTGCGTTGCATAGTTACTCGGAAAAATGTTTTCAACTTGTTCAATGAAATTTCCAAAATATCGATAACATAGAACAATAAATATCAGAAAAAAGTACATAAACATGCAACTCGTGCATCTGATCGCTAGTTTAAATAACGATAGAAATGGTTTAAATGGCTTTTAGAATAAACAAAAATACGTTCAATTAGTTTGCATCATGATGATTACAGAGATATATATCTAGATAGCTACGGTTATATTTATATATGCGTGAAGGGATTTTATTTGTTTATTTAATTATTCCCTCTGATTTTTTTTATACGCGTTTTCAAGTATATATGTTTTGTTCTGGTTTATTTGCATGTAAATTTTGATTAATAATATATATATATATTGATTTAGTGATAAAATGTGTCAATTTAATTAATCCTTATACATTAATCTAGTAAGTGAAAACTTCTTTTTTTGAAAAAAAAAAAAAACAGGTCTGAAATTTTCCTAGCTTGCAATGAAAATTTAAATAATTTTATGTTTTGTTTCCAATATTTGTCTTCAATAAACTTTGATTCATTGACATCAATCACAAGATTATACATTAGGATACATGCATCGACACAAATTCAAACTTACGTAATTCCATTAATTCCCATTGGCTTAGAAGCCTTGATATTTTAATTAAATATCATAATTAGTGCGAGAAAAATAATGTTAAAAGTCTAGGACAGCCAAAAATAAAAATAAAAAACATTATCAGTTGACATATATATATATATATTTACAAGTTGAACATTTACTTTGAACTCTTCAAGCTTTAATTTTTCCTTTCCAAATTTTATATATCAAATTCAAGAGTTCGTTCTTAATGTTATTTCCACTTTCCGAAAAGTTGGCTGCCGACATTTGGGATTTCGACTTTGTGGAAAAAATATAGTAGAAGCGATTTTTTAAACACTCCATGGAAAAATTAATTTAAATTCAATAACTTAAAACTGGAAACATGGCTAGCTAGAGGGATAACATTTTAAATTTTAAAAAACTAGTGACGAGATACGGTAATTTTTAATTAGCTTGAAAGAAATTAAAATGGGTTTCGACTTTTATGATCGGAAAAATAGAATGTTATTTGGCTCGATAAAAATATTAAATTGTATGGACGTCATATAATTAGTAATTAAATTCAGAAATTCTGAAAATGGAAGGAAGGTTTTAAAAAAAAATGTTGATGATGTGAGAACCCGTGATCGCTATCATTCGATATCGTATATTGAGTAAATCTTCGGACTAACGTAATAGACTGCAAAATATATTAACTAAATAAATCACACTAGACAAGAACTGTGGGATAAGCTCACCTGAGAGTATGTGATAGGGAAATCACGAGATAAAACTTATAAACTACTGATGGATATATTTTGCCACTTTGATCTAAGTTTCGCAATTAAGGATCGATATTTGGCCACATGTGAGGAGGTCGAACTTTATAAGATACTAATAAAAAAGAACACACGTTGTGTGTGAAAACTACATAAAATATAATAATTGAAGAAAAATTTGAGTGAAAAAAAAAAAAACATGAGATGTTTTATGTTTTTTTGATCACATAAATAAATTATTTTTGGATGAGGAGCACAATCAAATATTACAATAGTTGAGATAAACGTGAGAGAGAGGTTGAGAAAGTAGGATAGTGGGAACGTAATATTACTACTTTCTTACTCTTATTGTATTGGTTTTCTTCAAATTTTAATTAATAAAATTAGGGACATTTTAGCTAGGATGTTCACTTAAAATACCAAAAATAGTTTTTATGATACTCTCTCCTATTATAATATAGTAAATATATATACACATTATAAGAAGGAATTAATTAAGGATGTAAAAACCTGGACACGAACTTAATTAATGTTCGTTCGTAATCTTGACTCGAATAGCTTTAGATTAAAGATCAAGTTTCCATTAGATATGTGGTTATAAAACATTTTTATAAAAATGTTTTTTAAAAACTTTTTATAAATGTTTTAAAATTGTGTTGAGAATAAATAAAATATTTGTTTGAACAACTTTTCTATAAAAACATTTTAACATTTCAAAAGTAATATTTTTCATCTTTATCTTCCTTAGTTTCATTCTAAAAATATCTAAAAACACATCTTAAATATTTTTTAAAAAATATACTTGGAGAAAAATTTTCAATAAAGAAATTCAAAAAAATTTACAAATTTTTGTTTCAAACAGATACTTTAAGTTTTTTGAACTTATTATAAAACACTAAACATATTTTTAAAGTATATGTACACAGGAACGTAAGTAATTTGAACTTTAAGAAATTTAAATAATTAAGATATGGAGACAAAATTTTGTAGACTTGTTAAATCTCAATTCAAAGATGAGACGTATTGACAAAAAAGTAGGGTTGTTCATCGGTCGGTTCGGTCCGGTTTTTGGTTTTTTATTTCGGTTTTTTCGGTTTTCGATTTTAGAAATATATAATCCGATATCCGAACCGTTTTCCTTCGGTTCGGTTCGGTTTTTTATTAAATCGGTTCGGTTATTTCGGTTTTGATATAATTTTTTTAATTAATATTATAAATAAATTTTAAAATATAATATGTTATCTTTAAATGATTTTTTTGTGAAATATTTAAATTCAAAGTCTAAATGACTTAAATAAACAACAATCAACTAAAAATTATTAAAAATGATTATTTATTCACTTGGTATCATCTCATAAAATATATAATATAAACAATTATATATATATATATAATTCTTAATTTAATAAAATTTCGGTTTTTTCGGTCGGTTCGGTTTTGAGATATATAATCCGAAACCGAACCAAATAAATTTCGGTTTTAACATTTATATTCGAATTTCAAATTTTGGTTTTCGGTTCGGTTTGAAGTTTAATTTTTTCGGTTTGAATTTTCGGTTTTTTTGGTTTTATCTGAAGTTTGAACACCCCTACAAAAAAGTGGGTACATATCTTTTTATTACAACTATTGTGTAGTTTGATATGGGCTCGAATCGATCCTACACATTGCACACATCTCTCTACATGTTTCTAAAACGAACAAAAAAGTGGGTACATATCGATAAAAGAGGCCCAAAAGGCCGAAACTAAAGATTTTTTTGCAAAGGCTCACTTTCGTTGTGAGGTCCGGGCTGCTTTTTAAAAAATAAATTTTTTTTACAGTTTGTTTATAGTTGTATTTCTAACATTCTTTTTATTGCAAAATATATTTTACAAATTCGAAAAGTAACGAACGAGGATACAAATTAAATTATTCTACTTGTAAGTTGTAAGTAATTAAGTAATTAGTATTCATGCGATTATCATAAAATGGTTCTCCGGGTGGTGGGTAAAGTCCCGGGCAAAATAACAGACAAGTTCCTCGTCTTCTCGGGGATGAAGCCTACAAGTCAGAAAACAAGAAAACTCGTCAGTAGGGGCGCCAGAGGGGTTCTCCGGCGTCGCCACTCCGATGCTTAAGTTAGATTAAGATGTATGGAGTGAGCTTATGAGATTTAGAGAAATTGAGTGTGAATGTGAAGATGTAGTTGAAGGTAAGAGAACCTGAAAAACCATGAAAGACATACCATAGCCAGGCTAAGGAACCTGGTATTTATGGGGAACTCTTGAGGAAGAGTACTGATTGAATGGAATGGGTCTCCTGACAGCATTAAATGTGATAAGATGTTTTCCGCAATTTCTGGACAGTGCCCATGCCTACTCATTATTATTCTCTGTCATTTTCAGATGGTGCCCATGTTGTGAGACCCGTGTTATGATTTGGCCTGGGAAGGGTCCTCTAGCCTGGATGACGGGGTGCTCGAGGCCAGGGTGCTGGATGCCGGGGTGCTGGGAGCCAGGGTGCTGGGAGGCCAGGGTGCTGGATGTCGGGGTGCTGGATGCCAGGGTGCTGGGAGGCCAGGGTTCTCTGGCAGGCAAGGGAAGGGAACACCTGGCAAGGGAAGGGAAGACAGCCCTTGGCAAGGCAATGAAAGACTCTCTCTATTTCTCTTGGGCTCTACTTCTTTCCAGTCTTCTTTTGCCCATCAATCTAGAAACCATTCCACATCCGGGCTCTTGACAACCACTCGGATTTGGTGATAACCCGGAATATTTCACCGGGGTATCACCACTCATCCCAAAGATAGTCGGGCTAGGACCTGTTCCGCTGTCCCAAAAAAACTAGTCTCCAAACCCGAGTAACATGCAATAACTTCCCTCCTGAACTTTCAAGTAGATGCCCGGGCCTCAAACCTCCGGGACTTATAAGAGAGGTGCCAGAGCGTAGACTGCCCTGGGCTTTCAAATAGATTCCAGGGGGCTGCCCTGAACTTTGAGTAGGTGTCATGGGGCTGCCATGGACTTTAAATGAGTGCCAGGGTGGAAGATCGTCTGGGTTTAAGTGCTCGTGAGTTACCACGAGTTTTGTACAGGTGCCACGGGGATGCCATGGGCTTTGAGTACCAGGGTGGCAGATCGTCTGGGTTTAAGTGCCATGGGGTTGCCATGGGCTTTGAGTACCAGGGTGGTAGATCGCCTGGGTTTAAGTGTCATGCGGTTGCCATGGGTTTTGAGTACCAGGGTGGTAGATCGCCTGGGTTTATGTGTCATGGGGTTGCCATGGGCTTTGAGTACCAGGGTGGTAGATCGCCTGGGTTTAAGTACCACGGGGTTGCCATGGGCTTTGAGTACCAGGGTGGCAGATCGCCTGGGTTTAAGTGTCATGGGGTTGCCATGGGCTTTGAGTACCAGAGTGGTAGATCGCTTGGGTTTAACTACTCATGAATTACCACGGGCAGTGCCGTGAATTACCACGGGCTTTCCTGGACTGCCATGACGGAGATAGTGCCATGGGCTTTTAATAAATGCCAGGGTGGAAAATCTCCTGGACTTTGAGATAAAGATATCAGGGCCTTACTGCTAAATCGCATGCCCAACAATAAATCCTGGCAGGGCTTACTGCTAGATTGCATGCCCGACAAATAAATCCTGACGGGGCTTACTGCTAGATCGCATGCCCGAGCTCGGCGTGTCTGCAAGAAATCATGAAACCGAGGCAGAATAATCCAAGATAATAATATCTCATATTTTTCATAAATAATATAGGATGCCGGATCCTAAAAATAATTCTGAGTTCATGAATTTCGACTTTATGAATAAATAAAATTTTCATATCCGGTGAGATTCATCACCACCACACATAAAAAAATGGTTCCTTCACAACAAATAAATGATCAATAATTCTTGCTCCAACCCGTGCTCAATAATCTCTTATCAAAGTACTAGGGCCCATCATTTCAATTATTCATGGGTGACCAGGTCATAATCAATTCAAGTCTTTAGGTTTAGAGAATGAAATTCAACCATCTATCATGCGTTTGAAATTTAGGTGATGGGTCCCACACATATTTTTTGTTTCTTTCTCCCACCCACACAGCATTAATTCCAGAATATATTTGCATAATTTAAGTTATGTAAAACGAATACTTATCTCGAGGACGAAGATACGAGATGGGCTCTCATGACTCAGAAAACGCAAGGAAAATCAGCTTCCTTCAATTATCCATCTCAAGATCGCGAACCCTGCCTTCGAGAATCCTTGGCGTGAACCTTTCTTGAGGCTAGATACCAGGTTCTCGGGTTCCTCTTCTCAAATGTGTAGAAACAAGTCGAGGCAGGCGGCGGAGAAAAGCTCCCAGGCCCCGACACAGAGTGATCACCGTATAAAGCTCCGATCATGGTCGTGTGATGGTATGCCACGTACTTGTGCCCGATCTAATGGAAATAGTTGGCAAGGATGATGCGCATGGTGAAGTATTTTTCCACAAAATCCAGGGAAAGCATGACCACGGTACAATGAGAAGCCGGTTTTTCTCGGCGGGTGTTTATGAGAAGACGACTCAATATTTAGCCTGAGTAAAGGCGGATCGGCCCGGGTTGTTGATTATATAATTGGAAAAGCTCAGGTGACCCATCACGAACTCGGAACCTCCAAGCACCCCTCCCGTCGCTAAGCCTGCTTTGGCCCGATTCCAGTGATCTTCATAGCCCGGGTGATCAGGCCACACCTCAGCATAATATAGGAGACTCTCCGGCCATAATTTCTCACTCGCATTGAAGGTAAGTTTAGAAGTCCGAGGCCTAAATATGATCATCAAGAATCCATAGCGTGAAGCTCGCTCGAGGCCCGATAGCATGTGCCCGATGCATCAGCTCGAGTCTTTTGAAATTTGTTGATGCGGGCGATAGAGGGTAGTTCCCGGGTTCTAACATGGTGGAGGCTTCTCCAGTAGTCGTCGTAGGGAGCTTTGGACCAGGGTGACTGGTTGTGTCCCACGTACCTGTCTACGAGCATAAGTGCAAAGATAATATTTCTCCTCTTCCTCACTCTAAAATTGTCGACAGGGGCAATAGTGTTTTCCCATCTCAGCAGATCCAAACAAGCTTTGGAGTTCAGATTCCCGGGCTGAAACGCATGCTTCCCCGGATTCTCCACCTGCGACCGAGGGCCTATCAAACTTGGTTCACACCGGTGGCAGTGGCGAGGATGCTGATGAGCGTAATGCTCATGGTGCTCTCGGCTTGGACGGAATTTGGCGCAAAGCATGGCAGACCCGGGCCCTTTCCAGCAGCAAGGCACCATAGTTCGGAGAGGGTGGCAGCAAGGAGGCACTTGGCGGTGCCGCCAACCCCTAAAATGTAATTGAATTCTGTTGCGCCACTACTCTGGGCATGCCATGGCGAGTACTCGAGATCATTAATAGGTGTCCGGCTACTTTACACCAGGTTGCCAAGATATTCACACCCCGAGATACTCATACCCATCTTGATAACATCGGGCTTCCGGATTTGCAACTGGACAGCCTCGGGCTCCCTCGGATTGAATGCCATCACCACTAGAGATGGTTTCACGTCCACCGCCCTCCCTCCAGAGCTCAGCTCCACCATGCTTCAAGACAACAAAACCAGCTAGGATACTCCTCTCGGCAGAATTCCGCCCAGTGATGCCTAGTTTCCACGCCGACCCGAGCCGCAACCAATCGAGCCGATAGGCCCATGGCTGGACTGCAAGAGCAACCATGTACGGAGGAGACCCACCATCGCCCCCGCCTAGAGATCTTTTCAAGGCTGCCCAAGTCCCGGAAAGTTGTAATCATCTTGAGAAAACTCATCGGCGGAGGAAAGTGAGGGCAATTGCCCCTGGAGAAGTCCCGTCCTTTTTGTTACTTCTATGAATAAAACTCCTCAAAGATTCTTTGTTGGGTATTACGCAGAGAGTCGAGGTGAACCCCAACAAACAACGATCGGGTGGCATGGTAGTGAATTGGAGTTACAAGGCGGATCGGGCTTGCTAATTGGATCGGGCTTGAACATTTATCTTCCTTGCTTATGCACCATCATCCCTGCCTACCGGAGCAGTGACACCAATGTGGGATACGCAGGTCCAGACAACCAAGATCTACGCTAGAAGAACATATCGGCAGTCTTTTCAAGGAAATTACTGAATTTCATAAAGTAAAAGCCCAATCGAGCAGCAGGGGATTTTGAAAGTTAATCAGCTTCCAAACTCATGATTTAAGCAGAAAAATATCCCAAGAAGTAGCAAAATCGATCCAGGACCCTTGAAAAAGAATATAAAAGAGAAGTCCAAAAATCTCAAAGTTACGCTTCTTTTCTTTCGAACGGCAGAGAAAGAGAGATTCAATCAACGCCTCAAACTCAATTTCCAACAGACGGCACCAATGATGCAATTATCATAAAATGGTTCTTCGGGTGGTGGGTAAAGTCCCGGGCAAAATAACAGGCAAGTTCCTCGTCTTCTCGGGGATGAAGCCTACAAGTTAGAAAACAAGAAAACTCGTCAGTGGGGGCACCAGAGGGGTTCTTCGGCGTCGCCACTCCGATGTTTAAGTTAGATTAAGATGTATGGAGTGGGCTTATGAGATTTAGAGAAATTGAGTGTGAATGTGAAGATATAGTTGAAGGTAAGAGAACCTGAAAAAACATGAAAAACATACCATATCCAGGCTAAGGAACCTGGTATTTATAGGGAACTCTTGAGGAAGAGTACTGATTGAATGGAATGGGTTTCCTGATAGCATTAAAGTTGATAAGATGTTTCCGCAATTTCTGGACAGTTCCCATGCCTACTCATTATTATTCTCTGTCACTTCCAGATGGTGCCCATGCTGTAGGACCCGTGTTATGATTTGGCCTGGGAAGGGTCCTCTAGCCTGGATGACGGGGTGCTCGAGGCCAGGGTGCTGGATGCCGGGTTGCTGGGAGCCAGAGTGTTGAACGCCAGGGTGCTGGATGTCGGGGTGCATGGAGCCAGGGTGCTGGACGCCATGGTGCTTGGAGCCAGGGTGCTGGGAGGCCAGGGTGCTGGATGCCAGGGTGCTGGGACACCTGGGTGCTAGACGCCAGGGTGCTAGGAGGCCAAGGTTCTCTGGCAGGCAAGGGAAGGCTCCTCCTGGCAAGGGAAGGGAACACCTGGCAAGGGAAGGGAAGACAGCCCTTGGCAAGGCAAGGAAAGACTCCTCCCTATTTCTCTTGGGCTCTACTTCTTCCCAGTCTTCTTTTGCCCATCAATCTAGAAATCATTCCGCATCCGGGCTCTTGACAACCACTCGGGTTTGGTGATAACCCGAGATATTTCACCGGGGTATCACCAAGTATAGATAGTATGGTGCTCCTCTCTATCATATAAATATAGTATAGATAGTATAGATACTTTATTTTAGTGAGACCGATTTAATAAATTTACTTAATGATTCCATTACAAATAATAATAATAATAATAATAATAATAATAATAATAATAATAATAATAATTGATATACCTCAATAAAGTGATCTTCTTGGATGAGCTAATTAGCCGCGCTAACAAAACTCCTCCAATAAGTGATGACCTGTTGCTGACCTGAAACCACGAACAAGAGTGTTAAAGGGGGCCGGAGGGTGTTCCGACGTATCCCCTCCGACGCTCAAGTCAGATGCTAGGATAGCGAAATATAGAGAGTGGTGTGTGCGCACAACTAAAGATTGAATCCCAATAATGAAAGTGAACCTGATATTTATAGGAGAGAGCTCCGGATTTAGCGCTTACCTTCCTTATCAAGAACCCGAGAATTCCAGGATCACGATCCCGAATAACTAGGCTGAGATCTCGCACGAATCTTTTCCGACAAAGGAAATAATAATACACTTAATCTGAGCTAAACTGTCATCATGAGGACACTTAGTTGATGTCCTCTAAGGACTAATAGAGAAAGTAGTGAGTGAGCTATTGCTGAACTCATAAGCTCACCATAAATAACTGATCCTAACATCTTAGTTAGCCTATTGAAGTTGCTGCACTAACTTGCTAAGCTAACCCTCTGCTAAAGCAAGAATGGGAGAGCCTTGCTGAGCTTCCCGAGATTTTACGTCACCGAACTAATCTCAAAACTGATGCCCTGAACTCATCGGGGACGAGGGAGCTTGGCCAAGCTCCCATGGACGGCGAGGGACTTGGCCGAGCTCCCATGGCCAGCATGGGTCCTTGGCCGAGCTTCCATGGCCGAGCTCCCATGGACGGCGAGGGACTTGGCCGAGCTCCCATGGCCGAGCTCCCGAGCTCCCATGACTAGCAAGGGTCCTTGGCCGAGTTCCCATGGCCAGCGAGGGTCCTTGGCCGAGCTTTCATGATCGACGAGGGACTTGGACGAGCTCCCATGACCAGCGAGGGTCCTTGGCCAAGCTCCCGAGCTCCCACGGCCGAGCTCCCATGGCCAGCAAGGTTCTTTGGCCGAGATCCCATGGACAGCGAGGGTCCTTGTCCGAGCTCCCGAGCTCCCATGGCCGAGCTTCCATGGTGAGCTCCCATGGACGGCGAGGGACTTGGCCGAGCTCCCATGGCCAGCGAGGGTCCTTGGCCGAGCTCCCATGGCCGAGCTCTCATGGACGGGGAGGGACTTGGCCGAGCTCCCATGGACGGCGAGGGACTTGGCCGAGCTCCCATGGCCGAGCTCTCATGGCCAGCGAGGGTCCTTGGCCGAGCTCCCATGGACAGAGAGGGTCCTTGGACGAGCTCCCATAGCCGAGATCCAAAGCTCCGATGGCCGAGCATCCATGGCTGAGCTCCCATGACAAGCAAGGGTCCTTGGCCGAGCTCCCATGGCCGAGATCCCATGTTGAGCTCCCATGGCCAACGAGGGTCCTTGGCCAAGCTTCCATGACCGACGAGGGACTTGGCCGAGCTCCCATGGCCGAGATCCCATGGCCAGCGAGGTTCCTTGGCCGAGCTCCCATGGCCAGCGAGGGTTCTTGGACTAGCTCCCATGGCCGAGCTCCCATGGCCAGCAAGGGTCCTTGTCCGAGCTCCCATGGCCGAGCCCCCAAGCTCCCATGGCTGAGCTTCCATGGCCGAGCTCCCATGGACGGCAAGGGACTTGTCCTAGCTCCCATGTACAGCGAGGGTCCTTGGCCGAGCTCCCATGGCCGAGCTCTCATGAACGGGGAGGGACTTGGCCGAGCTCCCATGGCCGAGCTCCTGACCCGACCTGCCAAATATGGTGAGGGAGCTGGGCCAAGCTCCCAAGGCCGAGCTCCCGAGCCGACCTCACAAAATATAGTAAGGGCCTTCGAGCTTAGGGTCATCGATGAGTTGAGCTAGTTTTCTCCCGAGGTATCATAAGTTCCCCTCTTAGAAGTCGAACTGAGGTCAAAGATTCGAAGTTCGCTAAGTTTTTGTTTCGAGATGACCCTAAGCAATTTCGAGCTGAGGTCTTTTTGGGAGTTTAGTAGTTACTCTGACAAAACATGTCATCATTACATGCAACGGTAAATTTTTTGAATTTTAGATGATGTGAGCCGCCCACTTGAGAATGAGCCGAGGTTTCGAGCAAAACATAATAATACATTCAAAGATGAGCTGAGCTTCCAAGGGGAGCACAATGAGCATTAAAAATAGTGTTATTCCTCGTAAGTGAACTGAGCTCCCAAAGGGGAACATAATGAGCACTAAAACTAATGCTAACACTTGTAGATGAACTGAGCTCCCTAAGGGAAGCATACTGAAACAAGGTTAACTCCCGAGCTCCCGAGGCCGACCTCACAAATATGGTGAGGGAGCTTGGCCGAGCTCCAAATTTAACCTGAGATTGATATATAAAGTATTTTGTCACCCCTGCAAAAGCATGAACTGGTTTGGCGAGTTCAGATTTGTCAAGTATGAACAGTGCTGAGTTGGTGAGCTCAAGATGAAGTAGTATGTCATATTTGTTAAGTATGAACCGAGATGAGCTGGTGATTCTTGATGTGCTCAAGTCTTCTTAACTGAACCAAGATCAGGGGCCAAGGAGGCGTGACCAAGGTACTTCTTGATATGCTCAAGCCTGTTGAACTGGGCCTAGGTCAGGGGCCAAAGCGGCGTGACCAAGGTGCTGAACTGAGCCGAGGTCAGGGGCCAAGGCGGCATGACCAGGTGCTAAACTGAACTGAGGTCAGGGGCCAAGGAGGCGTGACCAAGGTGCTGAATTGAGCCGAGGTCAGGGGCCAAGGAGGCGTGACCAAGGTGGTAAATTGAACTGAGGTAAGGGGCCAAAACGGCGTGCCCAAGGTGGTGCTGAACTGAACAGAGGTCAGGGGCCAAAACGGCGTGACCAAGGTGGTGCTGAACTGAGCCGAGGTCAGGGGCCAAGGAGGCGTGACCAAGGTGGTGCTGAACTAAGCTGAGGTCAGGGGCCAATGAGGCGTGACCAAGGTGGTGCTGAACTGAGCCGAGGTCAGGGGCCAAGGAGGCGTGACCAAGGTGGTGCTTGAGCTGAACTCTTCACAATATGATATATTTGGATAAGTTTTTGCTTTTAACAAAATTTGAATGTCTTTCAAATGAAACACAACTTAAAAAAAAATAAAACTTGCTATAATCAAGAGTAATATTTGCTCATCATCTTTTTTCCTACTTCAACCTTCCCTTGTGCCTTCGTTCTTGATTCGCCACCTGATTTACCTCTAGATGTTCCTTAATGCCTTCTCTGCCTCTGCGCATCCTCCAAATTTACATATTTATCAGCTCAACTAAGGAGCTCATCATAAGTTAAAGGAGGCCTCTTGACCAAAGATTTAAAAAACTCTCCTCCCATCAATCCTTGAGTGAGAGAGTTTATTAAGGTGTCGGCAGTGGCAGCAGGTACTTCCAAAGCTGCTGTATTGAAGCGCTGGACATACTCTCTCAAGGGCTCCACCTCAGATTGCTTCACATTAAACAAGCTAAGAGAAGTCTTCAAATATTTCTTGCTACTTGCAAATTGATGCATGAAAGCTGAACTGAAGTCGTTGAAACTCTGGATGCTACCATGCTGTAAGAGGTTGAACCATTGCTGAGCTGACCTTACTAGAGTAGTGAGGAATACCCGACATTTAATAGAATCCGAATATCTATGCAACAAGGCTTCATTTTCAAATCTCCCCAAATGTTCATCCGGATCTTAGCTCCTATCATACTCCCCCATGGTGGGCTGCTTAAAATTCGCAGGGAGTTCTTCATCTAGAATAGCCCGAGCGAAAGGGATTTTTCTCTGCGTAGGCCCGGGCCGACCTCCTATCTGCCGACCTAACCTCTGATTTCCTCCCACATTGGTTGCCCTCCCAGTGGGGGAGGAGGTGGTTGATTTTGACCCATGGCCGATTGCACCGTTTGAGGGATGAACTGACTGAGCTGATCTACAGTCATGTCTGCCACATTCCCTACTCCTCCTCCTCTTCCTCTTCCTGACATATCTACGCCTTAGCTTAAATTCCCACAGACGGCGCCAATTGATATACCTCAATAAAGTGATCTTCTTGGATGAGCTAATTAGACGCGCTAACAAAACTCCTCCAATAAGTGATGACCTGTTGCTGACCTGAAACCACGAACAAGAGTGTTAAAGGGGGCCGGAGGGTGTTTCGGCGTATCCCCTCCGACGCTCAAGTCAGATGCTAGGATAGCAAAATATAAAGAGTGGTGTGTGCGCACAAGTAAAGATTGAATCCCAATAATGAAAGTGAACCTGATATTTATAGGAGAGAGCTCCGGATTTAGCGCTTACCTTCCTTATCAAGAACCCGAGAATCCCGGGATCACGATCCCGAATATCTAGGCTGAGATCTCGCCCGAATATTGTCTGACAATGGAAATAATAATGTAGTGACCCTTACCTGGATCACCTACTAAATAAAACTTAGGCATGCAATTAATTTAATTAAACAGATATCAGAATAATCTTGCGGAAATCATAAATAAATACAATCCCAAGGAAAGGAATCTGTAATTTATCTGAATATTATACAACAAAATCGAATAGCTGTATCAACCCAAAACAACAGAAATAAAAACGTAGACGAAGCTCCAGCTAGCCAACCACTGACTAGCCCCTCTTGGATCCACCCGCCTCGTCCAATCGCAAACCTGCCCCATGGAATAGGGTGTCCAGAACACAGAGTACGAGACGTGAGCATAAAACGCTCAGTACGAGAATATGAGTATACATGCATGCAAAGTGAACTCCCAATAAACTCGAGGTCAAGGATCAGATAACAGAGACAGACCGGGCCCTGGTATGTAGCACGCTGTGCCGTCGCTTCAGGAGGTGGCTCCCATACCGAAATACAAGTGGATATGCCGGACCCAAATAAATGGAAGTCCAACCACTAACAGGATAGGGAAAAACCCTACTAACAGACATCTCGAAGAAGATAGCTCAGTATGCAAATGAATGCAGCATAAATCAATGACATATAAACCATGCAGTCACATAATACATGCATACTCAGTCAGGATATCTCGAACAGTACTTTCGTACCTCAAATCAGTGCAAGCTCTACCAACTCTAGGTCCACGCCTATAGTCTACTCTACACTGCCAAATGATACTACTATCATTATAGTGCTCTAAAAGTCTTAACTAAGCTATTGCATACTCTTAAATATTTATAGAAAGCAAAAGCTATACCTTCGTCCGTCGTTAGCCCTTTGATGTCGATGCCTCCAGAACTTGGGCACAACTCCGCTACGACTATCGAACGCCTCGACGACTCCCGAGGGCAAGCCTAGAAAGGCTAGAACAACTCGAATACGACTAGAGTAGAGAGGAAATCCGGAATTGGCAATTGAAAATGAATTCTCGGCCTTCTATTTATAGACAACGATCGGAGCCTCCGAACCTCGATCGGAACGTCCGAACCTCGATCGGAACGTCCGATCCTGCCATCGGAGCTTCCGAAGATCCTGATCTGCCACGTGTCAAAATATCACTTGTTGGCTTTGGATAGGGGTGATCGGAGCTTCCGATCCTGATCGGAGCTTTCGATCCAACCACACGTCATGCCTGACGTAATACCATCGGAGCTTCCGATCCACCTTCGGAGCTTCCGATCCTGTTCGGAGCTTCCGAACTCACCTTCGGAGCTTCCGAACTCTACCCAAGTAATTATGATTAATTCCTTAATTATTGATTTTGGTTACGGGCTACTACATTCTCCCCCACTTAAGATATTTCGTCCTCGAAATCAGATCTTAAGTATTGAATGTAATACAGAAATCAGAAACATTATTTATTCAAATCAAACGTTTACAGAGTTTGAAACTGAATAAAACTAAAAAAATGAAATCAAAACAACTCAGGGTGGTCTTCACGCATCCTGTCCTCAAGCTCCCAAGTTGCTTCCTCAGTGCCTCGGCGTTTCCACTGAACTAAAACCAGATGAATGACTTTGTTCCGCAAAACCTTATCCTTATAATACAGGATACGAATAGGTTTCTCAACATAAGTCAAATCCTTGCTCACCTGAACCTCAGACCACTGCAGAATATGAGATTCATCCGCCACATATCGTCGCAACAGAGATACGTGGAACACGTTGTGAATACCGGAAAAATGCGGTGGTAAAGCTAGCCGATAAGCCAAATCGCCAATGCTCTCCAAGATCTTAAACGGACCGATAAGCCTGGGAGACAACTTGCCCTTAAGGCCAAATCTGAGAATCTTGCGGTAAGGTGACACTCTCAGAAACACTTTTCGAACTGCAAAGGCCTATGCTTGGTATTAGCATAGCTGGCCTGACGATCCTGTGCAGTCTTATCCGTTTCTTGATCTGATCAACAATGTCTATTTCTTGCTGGATAAATTTTGGTCCCTCAGCCTGTCTCTCCCCCACTTCTTCCCAGAAGAGTGGAGTACGACAACGTCGCCCGTACAACGCCTTAAAATGTGTCATTCCAATACTAGTATGATAGCTATTGTTGTACGCGAACTCGATCAATGGCAAATGATCCTGCCAGGCTGAACCAAAATCCATGACGCACTCTCTAAGCATATCCTCCAAAGTACGGATAGTGCGCTCTGACTGACCATCAGTTTCCGGATGATAGGCAGTACTCAAACTGAGAGTAGTACCCATCGCACGCTGAACACTCCCCCAGAATCTAGAAGTAAACCTGGGGTCCCGATCGCTGACAATGCTCACAGGCACTCCATGAAGTAGAACGATCTCCTGAATGTATAATCGAGCCATACAATCCACATTGTACTCCCGGCTACTGGCAGTGAAATGCGCTGACTTGGTGAGTTGGTCCACCACAACCCAGATAGCATCACACTTCCTCGGGGATACCGGCAAATGGGTCACAAAGTCCATTGTGATAAACTCCCATTTCCATTCAGGAATAGGCAGACTGTGAAGCAATCCTCCAGGTCGTCGGTGCTCTGCCTTGACCTGTTGACACACCAAACATCTCGAAACAAACTGATAAACACTGCGTTTCATACCCTTCCACCAGAAATTAGTACGTAGATCCTTGTACATCTTGTTGCTCCTGGGATGAATACTCAACTTAGTGTGATGCGCCTGAGACAAAATCTCCTCTCGCAACTCTTCATCCTGCGGAATCACAAGCCTACCAGAGAAACACAAAAAGCCATCTGACTGATAATGAAATCCAAACGAGCTACCCTCGTTAGCTAGACGAGCTAAACGCTGGGTCTTCGAATCAAACATCTGAGCATCTCGAATCCGCGAATACAAAGCTGGCTCAGATAATATCGCAAACATCTGGATACTCTGCATACCTTTCTTATGCTTGAAGGTATAACCTGAAATACAACAGTCACTGATCGCACTAGACATCGAACAAGTTTGAAGTGCGGATAGTCGCACCTTGCGACTCAAAGCATCAGCAGTGAGATTAGCAGCTTCCGGATGGTACTTAATCTCGCAATCATAGTCCTTAAGAAAGTCCATCCAACGTCTCTGCCTCATGTTCAACTCCGCCTGAGTGAACAAATACTTGAGACTCTTATGGTCGGTGAAGATCTCTTCTCGCCATACAGATAATGACGCCAGATCTTCAAAGCGAACACAATGGCTGCTAACTCCAAATCATGGACTAGATAGTTGTCCTCGTGAAGCTTCAGCTGTCTAGAAGCGTATGCGATCACATGCTCATTCCGAGTCAGAACACAACCTAACCCCTGAAGAGAAGCATCAGTGTATACCACATACCCTCACAGAAGTTCTCTTCACACTCGGAGGACCACTCGAAGTCCACACCCTTGCGGGTAAGCTGCGTCAAAGGTCGAGCTAACTGAGAGAAGTTCAGAATGAAGCGGCGATAATACCCTGCTAGACCCAGAAAACTACGGATCTCAGCAACCGTCGTCGGACGCGACCAATTAAGTACCGCTTCAATCTTGCTTGGATTAACAAAAATCCCCTTCCTGGATATGATATGGCCAAGAAAGACCACTCGATCCATCCAGAACTCACACTTGCTCAGCTTGGCGTACAAATGCTCATCTCGAAGAGTCTGCAGTACCAATCGCAAGTGAAAAACATGCTCTTCCATATTACGCGAATACACCAAGATGTCGTCAATGAAGACCACGACAAACTTGTCCAAATACTCCCTGAAGACACGGTTCATCAGATCCATGAATATAGCCGGCGCATTAGTCAAACCAAATGGCATCACTAGAAACTCGTAATGCCCATAGCGAGTACGGAATGCAGTCTTGGCTACGTCCTGATCACGGACTCTCAACTGTTGATACCCAGATCTCAAGTCAATCTTGGAGTAAACTGACGTGCCCTGCAGCTGGTCAAACAAGTCATCAATACAGGCAACGGATACTTGTTCTTCACAGTGACTCGATTCAGCTGCCGATAGTCAATGCACAGCCGCATCGACCCATCCTTCTTCTTTACAAAAAAAACAGGAGCTCCCCAAGGAGATACACTAGGACGAATGTACCCCTTGTCCAAAAGATCCTGTAGCTGATTCTTCAACTCACGCATCTCTGACGGAGCCAGACGATACGGTGCTCGAGAAATAGACGAAGTACCCGGCATCAACTCTATGCCAAACTCGACTTTCCTAACAGGAGGAAAACCCGGAATCTCATCAGGAAATACATCTGGGAATTCATCCACAACAGGAATGCTCTCTATCCCAATACTCTCAGCGGACAAATCAACTGCATAGATAAGATAGCCTTTTCCGCCAGACTCTAGAGCTCGACAGGCTCTCAAAGCTGATACCAAAGGCATCGGGGGTCGCGCTCCCTCACCATAGAAAAACCAGCTTTCGCTCCCTTCCGGATGAAAGCGTACTAATCTCTGATAGCACTCCACTGAAGCTCGATAGGTAGTCAACATATCTATTCCCAGAATGCAGTCAAAGTCGTCCATCGCCAGGACCAGGAGATTTGCTAATAGAATGTTCCCTTCGAACTCTAAAGAGCAACCCATCACTAGACGCTTAGCCAAAGCAGATTGGCCCGTCGGAGTAGAAACAGACATCACTACGTCTAGTGCAATGCATGGTAACTTATGCATCTTAACAAAACGTGCAGAAATGAAGGAATGAGATGCACCAGTGTCAATAAGTACAAGAGCAGGTATACCATAAAGCAGAAATGTACCTGCGATGACTTTCTCATTCTCCTCCACTGCCTGATCATGTCTCAGAGCAAGCACCTGGCCAGAAGCTCGTGGCCTCAAATGAGAACTCACAGCAGGCTGTCCCTGCGACCTCTGCTGTACGGTGGCCTGAGAACCAGATCCTGAACCAGAACCAGAACCGCCTCCCCCAGATAGTGGACAATCCCTCCGGATATGACCAGTCTCTCCACAACGAAAACAAGATCCAGAAGCTCTATGACACTTTTCGGATAGATGGTTCTTCCCACATTCATCACATTTGTCCTTCTTATCGAAACAAACAACACCAGCAGAGCCAGAGGAAGAAAAAGTAGATCCAGACTTCTTGAAAGATTGGGCACGGGGACCCAAAGAACTAGCAGGCCTCGACTGAGGGAAAGACCTGTTCCGCCGAATGCTGTCCTCTGCTTGGTGACAACGGCTCACCAAACCCTCATAGGACATGTCGTCGCCAACCGCCACATGGTCATGGATCTCAGGGTTAAGGCCCTGAAGGAACAGATTATACTTCATCCCAGAGCTGTCAGCAATCTCGGGGCAATAGGATAGCAGATCAAAGAACTTCTGCTGATACTCATCAATAGACATGGCTCCCTGTCGCAGACTCAGAAGCTCGCCTGCCTTCGACTGACGGAGTGCAGAAGGAAAATACAGCTTCTGAAAAGCTGTGCGGAACTCGGCCCAGGTGGCCACTCCTCTCGCCGCAACAAAAGGTGCAGAAGTAAACCTCCACCACCTGCGCGCACGTCCATCCAGAAGATAACCCAGGGTCTCCATCTTCTGCTCCTCGGTGCATTGAAAAGTCTGAAAAGTCGTCTCCATGCGGTCTAACCAGTTCTCTGCATCCTCCGGAGACTCACCTCCAACTAAGGGCTTAGGACCCATAGCTAAGAATCGACGCACAGTAAAACGCTCGTCGTCATGATGACGATGGCGCCATTCTCGACGACGCTCTCGGTCGGCATCGCCCCAACGACCGCCTCCACTTTCATGGCTACTCTCATCATCGTAGTTTGCCATCTACAAAAATACCTCATGATGAGACTAAATCCCAAGAATACTTTTGCATGCTCTGATACCATAAATGTAGTGACCCTTACCTGGATCACCTATTAAACAGAACTTAGACATGCAATAAACTTAATTAAACAGATATCAAAATAATCTTGCGGAAATCATAAACAAATACAATCCCAAGGAAAAGAATCTGTAATTTATCCGAATATTATACAACCAAATCGAATAGCTGTATCAACCCAAAACAACAGAAATAAAAACTTAGACGAAGCTCCAGCTGGCCAACCACTGACTAGCCCCTCTTGGATCCACCAGCCTCGTCCAATCGCAAACCTACCCCATGGAATAGGGTGTCCAGAACACAAAGTACGAGACATGAGCATAAAATGCTCAGTATGAGAATATGAGTATACATGCATGCAAAGTGAACTTCCTATAAACTCGAGGTCAAGGATCAGATAACAGAGACAGACCGGGCCCTGGTATATAGCACGCTGTGCCGTCGCTTCAGGAGGTGGCTCCCATACTGAAATACAAGTGGATATGCCGGACCCAAATCGATGGAAGTCCAACCACTAACAGGATAGGGAAAAACCTACTAACAGACATCTCGAAGGAGATAGCTCAGTATGCAAATGAATGCAGCATAAATCAATGACATATAAACCATGCAGTCACATAATACATGCATACTCAGTCAGGATATCTCGAACAGTACTTTTGTACCTCAAATCAGTGCAAGCTCTACCAACTCTAGGTCCACGCCTATAGTCTGCTCTACACTGCCAAATGATACTTCTATCATTATAATGCTCTAAAAGCCTTAACTAAGCTATTGCATACTCCTAAATATTTATAGGAAGCAAAAGCTATACATTCGTCCGTCGTTAGCCCTTTGATGTCGATGCCCCAGAACTTGGGCACAACTCCGCTACGACTATCGAACGCCTCGAAGACTCTCGGGGGCAAGCCTAGGAAGGCTAGAACAACTCGAATACGACTAGAGTAGAGAGGAAATCCGGAATTGGCAATTAAAATTAATTCTCGGCCTTCTATTTATAGACAACGATCGGAGCCTCCGAACCTCGATCGGAACGTCTGAACCTCGATCGGAACGTCCGATCTTGCCATCGGAGCTTCCGAAGATCCTGATCTGCCACGTGTCAAAATATCACTTGTTGGCTTCGAATAGGGGTGATCGGAGCTTTCGATTCAACCACACGTCATGCTTGACGTAATACCATCGGAGCTTCCGATCCACCTTCGGAGCTTCCGATCCTGTTCGGAGCTTCCGAACTCACCTTCGGAGTTTCCAGACTCTACCCAAGTAATTACGATTAATTTTTTAATTACTGATTTTGGTTACGGGCTACTACAAATAATACACTTAATCTGAGCTGAACTGTCATCAGTAGGACACTTAGTTGATGTCCTCTAAGGACTAATAGAGAAAGTGGTGAGTGAGCTATTGCTGAACTCGTAAGCTCACCATAAATAACTGATCCTAACATCTTAGTTAGCCTATTGAAGTTGCTGCACTAACTTGCTAAGCTAACCCTATGCTAAAGCAAGAATGGGAGAGCCTTACTGAGCTTTTCGAGATTTTACGTCACCGAACCAATCTCAAAACTGATGCCCTGAACTCATCGGGGACGAGGGAGCTTGGCCAAGCTCCCATTGCCTGCGAGGGCCTTAGCCAAGCTCCCATGGACGGCGAGGGACTTGGCCAAGCTCTCATGGCCGAGCTCCCGAGCTCCCATGGCCAGCGAGGGTCCTTGGCCGAGCTCCCATGGACGGCGAGGGACTTGGCCGAGCTCCCATGGACAGCGAGGGTCCTTGGCCGAGCTCTCATGGCCGAGCTCCCATGGCCGAGCTTCCAGGACGAGCCCCCATGACTAGCAAGGGTCCTTGGCCGAGCTCCCATGGCCAGCGAGGGTCCTTGGCCGAGCTTCCATGACCGACGAGGGACTTGGCCGAGCTCCCATGGCCAGCGAGGGTCCTTGGCCGAGCTCCCGAGCTCTCACGGCCGAGCTCCCATGGCCAGCGAGGGTCCTTGGCCGAGCTCCCATGGACAGCGAGGGTCCTTGGCCGAGCTCCCGAGCTCCGATGGCCGAGCTTCCATGACTAGCAAGGGTCCTTGGCCGAGTTCCCATGGCCGAGCTTCCATGGCGAGCTCCCATGGACGGCGAGGGACTTGGCCGAGCTCTCATGGACGGGGAGGGACTTGGCCATGCTCCCATGGACGGCGAGGGACTTGGCCGAGCTCTCATGGCCAGCGAGGGTCCTTGGCCGAGCTCCCATGGACAGCGTGGGTCCTTGGCCGAGCTCCAGAGCTTCGATGGCCGAGCTTCCATGGCTGAGCTCCCATGACAAGCAAGGGTCCTTGGCCGAGCTCCCATGGCCAGCGAGGGTCCTTGGCCGAGCCCCTGAGCTCCCATGGACGGCGAGGGACTTGTCCGAGCTCCCATGGCTAGCGAGAGTCCTTGGCCGAGCTCTCATGGACGGGGAGGGACTTGGCCGAGCTCCCGACCCGACCTGCCAAATATGGTGAGGGAGCTTGGCCGAGCTCCCAAGGCCGAGCTCCCGAGCCGACCTCACAAAATATAGTAAGGGTCTTCGAGCTTAGGGTCATCGATGAGCTGAGATAGTCTTCTCCCGAGGTATCAATAATAATAATGATATGATTAATTACGTACAATATATATGTACACGCGATAGCTTTTCATCATTAATTAATTGATTGAAGCTACTCGATCGAGCTTTCACACTTAAATTAAGAGTGAGTATATATATATATATATATATATATATATATATATATATATATATATATTAATGAAATATTGGTAATCCCTTGTTATGAGTCGTGCAAGTGTGCGTGCCTTTTATAGTCTACATTACATTAATTGATTGTCAACATCGGCCATGCATGTTATATTATTAATCACCACACATCTTATTAGTTCAAAACACCGTAATCAAAATAAAATTTATGATTATGGTATATGTTAAGATTATAATCAGCTTGAGTCAAAAGTTAGCTCAAGATGATAACAATAATTAATCAGTAGACAACTTAGAATTTTCTTCATTTTCATACCTCAAGCCAATCGAATAGAGATTAGGTACTAATAATTACAAATTATCATCTCAAGAAACTAATTAGATTAATAATCTGTGTATATACGTACATGTGTGTGTGTGTGGCGGCCTCTGTGTGATTTGAATAACGCGCTGGAGGAAAAACTTGAAGAATTAATATAGAGTTTAATTGACTCAGTGCGCGGTTATAATTCAGACATTATTACTATCTGATCATATGTTTTAAGTTGATTTGCAGTCTGCTGGAACATGCATGGGTGTTTCGTGAATGTTGTTCTAGAAAGTGTCAAATATGTGTGTGTGTGTGTGTATACGTAGCTCCTTGCTTAATATATAGTCAAAAGTGTCATGGGTGACGAATGTTGAAGATATATCAAAACTTTACTTGTTCGTGAAGTAATTCAGTTGTTCTCATCAAATTGATCATCCATAAATAAAGATAAGCACAAGAATCCATAAATAAATAACTGTGAGCTTCGGACAAAGCTACACATGACGATGGGAGATAATTAAGAATATAGAAATTTAAAATTTTATTTTCAGACTATATATATACATTTTTATCACCTAGTCATTAATGAAAGTTATGAATTCATATGTAATCATTATATTATATTATATATAATATATAGAAGTAGTTATGGTAGAGATATATAACAACTGTGAAAACGGCACCATAACTCTGAATTATATTGTTTTTTTTTTCTGAAAAACAAATTGACAACTGTTTAAAAACCAGAGTAATTAAACACGTTAAAGATTAATATAACCATTGACCAGCGGCCAGTGCAGCGGCACAACTTGCTATTTACGACCGGTCCAAAACAAACAACCCTCTGGCCGGAACTAGCTCAACTTAAGTACTTATATATTAATCTTTTACTATTATTATTATCGGAAAAAAAGGTAGTAGCTACTAGCTAGTCCATAATGGATTAAATAATAGAAAGCTAGCTAGGGATAGCTATATATATATATTATAGTTGAAGTCATACACGCACCATAGCCTCTCTTTTTTTCTTTTTTTCTTTTTTTATTTTTTTTTTTTTTTTTTTTTTTTTTTAATAAAACGTGAAACTTGACTCAGTGCAGCTGCATCTGATCCCACTTGCCTTACATTCATTCATCAAACCAAGCAAATACATGCAATAGCCGCCCTACGGTCCCCACCCAACTCCTTTCAAATACTTTGGTGCACAATTATATATACGGTATATATACCTACGTTACGTAGTGTGTTTCAAGAAATATAATTATTTATTAGATCAGACGGTATAATATATAAGTTAGAAAAAGTAAATTTCTTTGCTCGAAATGAGGGAAAAATAATTATACAGTCGCATGCAGTTGGCCCATTCGTATCCGGCTGCCGCCTCCATCCTAGTACTACTGTAATAATAACGTACAAGAAACCCCCAACGTAACCAATTATGTGTACATAGCAATTAAAAAGTGTAAATAAATAAATTGCAAGCACACAATCTTTAGAGAAAAAGCCACAATAGTAATTAAAGGTTGAGAAAAAACTAAAATATCTGATAAAAATCAGTAAAGGATCATTAATATTCCATTTGGGTGTTGTATAAAGGAAACAAGTGGAGCATTTTAGAAAGAGGCGCGTAGAAGGTTTAATTTGACTTGGACTGAGTCGGGTATCCAAGCAATTAAACCCACACGTCGCCCCTCACACTTCACTTACTCTAAACTCCACGTTTCTTCCACTTGCCTATATATCCATCGCTCGATCGCCCTAATTAATTAATTATTATTATTTCTCATTCCATATTATTTTACATAATAAAATAAAATAAAGATGACACTCCACATATATAATTTTAATTTTAATTTTAATAAAATCAAGTGTGTAGACTACTACATATACTATTCTTGTAGTTGTGTAACCGTACGTCTTAATTACTTTCCTCACACCTGTCACGCAGCTTCCCACTCCTTTTCCCTTTTCCCATGCTCCTTATATATATATACAACACAAACTCCACACTCACACTCAATATATTCATTCATTCATTCATATATTCTTCGTCTCCAAAACAGACTTTCCAGCTTCTTTTAATATTAAAAGTTTCAGATCTTGAAATAATGGCGCTTGAAGCTTTGAACTCACCCACTGCTCCTACCTCCTCCTTTCACTTCGACACCAATCCCAGTTCAAGCAATCTAGAGTCTTGGACCAAAGGCAAGCGATCCAAGCGTCCCCGCAGTGTGGACGAACGTCATGAGCCCACCGAGGAGGAGTACTTGGCTCTATGTCTTATTATGCTCGCTCGCGGCGGCGGCGGACCTTCTACTTCTGCAACTGCGTCACAGGTCAACAGGAACTTACAGCCTCCCCCGCTTCCGCGGGTTATGAATTCCGGGGAGACGGTTAAATTGGTATACAAGTGTTCCGTCTGTGACAAGGCATTTGGATCCTACCAAGCTTTGGGCGGCCACAAGGCCAGCCACCGCAAGCTCGGCGGTGGGGATCATGACCAATCAACTACCTCCGCCTCCGCCACCACCACAACCAACTCCGCCGCAGGGAGCGGGAGGACCCACGAGTGTTCGATCTGTCACAAGTGCTTCCCCACAGGGCAGGCCTTGGGAGGCCACAAGCGCTGCCACTACGAAGGCGGTGCTCGCACGGGAAGCAGCGGCGGGGTGACTTCATCGGAAGGTGTGGGCTCCACGATTACTCACCGGGACTTCGATCTGAATTTGCCCGCTTTGCCGGAATTCTGGCCGGGTTTCGGCTCCGGGATTGAAGACGAAGTAGAAAGCCCCCACCCAGCCAAGAAATCCCGCTTATCTCTGCCACTCAAGTTGGAAATGTTTTGAAAGGATTCCCCCTTATCTGCAGATTTTAGGAGATTACATTGTAGATTCTTCTTCTTTTTTTTTCTTGGTAGGTGGAATTTTATTTAATGTTGATATAATTTGGAATACAGATTATTACTTTGTAATTGAATTCATTGCCGACTGAGTAGGGAGTGTTTTTCTTTTTCTTGTTTAAATACAAATTTAATTAGAATATTATCATTTTCTTAATCATGTCCGCGTACTGGAAATGTTCAAATTACTTGACAGCGTAATGACAGATTAGAAAGTCAACTTTTTCGATGGGAATGCCTCAAGTAGTCTATGTTTATCAAGGTGGTCAATAAATATATTGGATCATAATTCAATTAGAAAAAACAAATTTGAAAACGTTATTATAAATTTGAATAGGGTCAAATAATAATGCATCCAGTAAAATATATTATCAAACAGCCAGGAGATTACATACTACTTGTAACTAATTCAAAATAATTAGCATCATAATAGTTTTTTAAAAAATTGAATGCATCAATTTTTTAAATTTATAATAAATATATTTCTATATGATTAATTATATCATCAAAATATTCAGAAAGTTGCATAATTTTTTGCATATACTTTTTAAACTTTACTCCTAGTGTTGAAGTTTGACGTGCACGCATAATACTTACCTTTCACAACGTGTGTGTTATTATAAATGTGCGTGTTTAAATATCTATTTGTGCGAAGAGGTGCAAAACTTGTCAAGGAAAACTAAACCGACCGAAAAGAAAGCGGGCCACTGACACATATTGGTTTAGAAATACAAAGAGGCACACGTGTATCATATTTTGCGTATGTGTGTTGTTGTTTGGGCTTCACTCTGTATATTATCCAAAGCTACTTCATTTGCTGTTTGTTGGAAGATATTAAAATGACACGTTTAATGATTCATTATACATTTATTTGGATCACTCAGTTAAATACTTTCCTATATCAACATACCACACGTTCTTTTACGTTTTTATTTTTTTATTATTTTACGTTTCTTTCACGTCCACAAGTTGTTATCTTTCGGTGCGCTTTGCGTAAACCTCTGGACTAATGCAGTAGCCTGCAAATTACGTTAGTTAGGTAAATCACATTAGTCAAGTCATGTGTGACAGGTTAGTTCAAGAAGGTATTGATAGGGGGAATCGAACTCCTGACCTCTGGCTAATAATTCACCTACTCCACCAACTTGAACATCCCTTTAAGAGTTTTTTACATTTTTATTGTAATGATCCCTCACGTTGGAGCATGAACTCCACCCCATGAAGTTAACTAAGCTTCTCCGTCCAAATAGTACTTGTAATTGTTATTGGCAAATAAAATTTAAATTTATCTATACACAATATAAAGCTTAAAGAGATATAATAATATATATAAGTGTTTTTTTTATATGTAACTCAAATCTCACGCACATAAACCGATGTCGTTACCCTCTCTTGCTTTACATGTTTAAATTTTTTTTTATTTCAGTTCATGTTTTTTTCCCTAAAAAACACGTAGTCATTATCAATTATCTATCATGGTAAATCCACAAGAATAACGTAATAGTCCAAAAACTACGTTGATTCAGGAAACTTTATCAGACAAGTTTAACAAGACATACTCGATCGAAAAAATATTAATAAAAGAATCGAGCTCTCAAATTCATCTATTTTTATCAACTCGCACAATATTAAAAGAAGAATCGAGGGTCACCAATTTTTCAATGAGCCAAATCATGTGTGCCCCATGCTCACGGACCGAAGTCTCATCTCGCATGTGGCATGTCATTAGCTCTTTGACAGTGGCGTACCGCTCAGATCTCGACTGAGCTCCAAAAAGTTCCTTGAAGGTCTTGTGAATGTCAGCAGCATTCACTGCATCCTCAAATCGCCTCTGAAGTTCATCAGACATCGAAGCCTGCATGTAGCACTTGGCCTTGATATCATGGTCCCACCATTTATCAAGTTTGGCCAACTCTTCCGGACTCACATCAGTCGGGGCTTCCTTCGGATGAGACTTTTCTAACACGTAGAAAATCTTTTCCGAGCATAGGACAATCTTCAACTTACGGAACCATTTTGTATAGTTTGCGCCAGTCAGTTTGTTTTATTCGAGAATGGAAAAGAGCGGATTACGCGAATTCATTGTAACGTTATACTGAAAAGATAACAGACAATAATCAGTGATTATTTAATTAATTTACTAAGACATAAAATAAGGCGAGTTTAATTTTATGAATTACTCTCCCACTATTTTAACGATTTCACCATCCTCTAGTGAAAACGAGAAAACCATTTTCTTTAGTAGGAACATGGAGCCCAATTTACAAATTATAGTTCCGAATAAAATCAGCCAATTATAATTTTAAAAAGGTAGAGTTCAATTGCTGCTAGAGCAACCTCCATGGGTTTTTACCTCATATCCAATAAAGGGCCCAATATTATGACGACGTTTAAAGTGATATGTCAAGTTGACCCATCAATATTAAGTTGTGATGGACGGTCGTCATATGGACCCCCAATAATATGAGGTGATCCCATGGGAGTTCCACCCAACTTTCAACAATTGTCTACTCAATGTACAGCTTTCCGGTGAACGGGTCTTCCCAATAATATGAGATGGACCACGGTCGCGGGTAGCATCTATCATATATTGATAGTTGATGTAAGGTAGGAAAATATAAACTATATTTAATTTCCCTTTTATTAAACTTGATATTAATTTTAAATCATATTTAAAATGAGGAAATTTAATTTTGAAAATTTTTCTCATCATTTAATAAATTTGTATGCTTGCGGGATTCATGCAATTTAGTCTAAACATGCATACAACAATTGTAACATCCGGTATTTTAAATACGTGAATTCGCATGCATAATTAGGAAATTTATTTATTTAGAATTTTAGATTATGGGTTAAATAATTATGTGGAATTATTTGTGCATGTTTTAGGTTATTTTAAGCATTTAACCCATAATTAGTGATTTTTCATGATTTATGGAAATTTAATGGTTTTGATCGCGTAGACGGGACCGTGGACGGACGAGATACCAAAATTTTTAGCCAAAAATATTTTGTGAGTTTATGAGCCTTAAAATAATATTTTAAGGTATTTTGTCAAGAAAATTTTAGTATTTAATTATATATTTATTTAGGAGTTTATTTTTAGCCAAAATAAGTCATTTTAATGACTTTTATTAAATTTTAAAAATTCCCTATTTTAATATTTCGGGATTTAGCATTTTCCATCAGATTATTATTATTATTAGGGGTTTTTAAATATTTGTTTTAGGGTATATTATCTTCCTAAATAAGTTATTATCCTAATTAAATTCTAATTAATCAAAAATCTATCCTATCTACCCTAAACTCATGTCTCCCTCTCCCTTAGCCGCCTCCAACCTTCTTCATCAGCCTCCCTCATGCTTTGACAGAAAACCACAAGCCCTTAGCCGATCAAGTTCTAGATTTTAAGGTTTTTGGTCCGTTCGTCGTCCCGGAGCCCGTAAACGCGTCTATCTTCGTCGATTTAATTATCAAGACATGATTCTTTCTCTTTTTTTTTGTACCATATCAGTTATTATGTGTGTGTGTGCGTGAGAATCAGAATTTCCTTCGAAATTTTCAAAAACAAAACGGGATCGGTTCGGTTGTATGCATTTGTTCTTGTGTTTATTGATCCTGTTCACGTTTGGTTTGCCATGGTTGTGTCTAGGCTGCTGGTATAGGTCCCTAGGTGGCCTAAGGTGAGTCTAGGTTCGAATGGCTCGAGTGGCTCGAGCCAAACGAGCCCAGACTTGGAGCTAAGAGGCGATCGGCCAAGGGGGGACGCAGGTTAGGGTTCTCGGGAAGGGCTCGGTTCGGCTAGGGGCTGGGCTGCATGGCTTGGGTTCAGGGGCTAGGTTCGAACCGCCCATACGTGGGCTACATCTGGGCGGCTGCGCTCCGGCCAGGGGCGGCCGGAGCAGGCCGGCAGCAGCCAAGGAGTGGCTGCTGCTCACGGCCGCAGCCGAGACGGGAAAAGGGGGGCGACGGGTTTAGGGTTAGGGTTGGTTCCGGGTCGGGTCTATGGCCTGGGTCAGGTCATTAGGGTAGTGGGTCGGGTTAAGTTGGTCCGGGTCCGGGTTGGTGGGCCGAGCTCGAGTCTTTTTAATTTTAAAGTATTTATGTTTTAATTGGTTTTTGAGCCAATTAATTAGAAATAAAATGATTTGGGTTTCATTTAATTATTTGGATTAAATTTAATTATTATTGGGCTTAATTAAATTAATTAAGTGAGTCCACTGATTTTTATGGGCCTTGGGGGCCCATGGAAGTTATTGGGCCAGTCTTTGGGCTTTAGGGCCCATTGGGCCAGAATAAGTTGTTATTGGGCCAGGAGTGTTTTAATGGGCTTTAATTAATTCATTGGGCTTAGAAATGTAATGTTGGGCTTAAGTATGTTAATGGGCCAGTCTCAGTGTTAATGGGCTAGATTTAAGTAAATGGACTTGAGAGTTAGGGCCAGCAGTCAGTACAATCCATGAGAAATTTGTAGGTGTCCTGAATATATATTTAATTATTTTTATGCATGGAAGTTATTTTAATAATTATATGTTAGTATGAAATTTAAATTTAATATATATGAAGGACACACATTTTATTTAAGTACATGCATTCATGAAATAATTTTTATGCATGATTTAATGTTTAAGGTTGAGCAAAAGAAAATATTTTATGTTGGAAGTTGAAGTAGTGTGACAATTTAAGGGAGATTCGTCCCCATATGTGAACTATTGAAGGGAAGTTTACTGCCAATTTAAGAGGTGATTCGTCACCGCCACGTACGTTGGTTTCCACGCTGATTAGTATTTGATGTATGATTTAAGGTTACACTATGGATACAACCAGACGATGTTAGAAAATAATTTGCTCAACAATGTTTATGTATTATGTATGATTATGATATTTAAGTTAATTTAAGTTATGTTATGTCATGATATTATTTCAAGCATGCTCATTCATGTATATGTTATGTATTAGTATTAAAGTGATTTAAATTATTTTAAATCCTTGTTATGTTAGCATGTTGGGCCTCTAGGCTCACTACACTGATATGGTGCAGGTGAGTACGTAGAGGACGTAGTACCCACCGGAGGCGAGGACGTATGAGCAGACTGGCAATGATCCCCGTGACCGTTGTCTGAGTCTTTATGCATGTCTTAAATTTTTAGCATGTTACATTTTAGTTATTTTCAGTGGTTGTGATTTGGGATATTTTATTTTAAGTAATTTTCAGTGCATGCAAAACTTTAATTTCTTTCATTTTTGTCAGTATTTTATTTAATGCATGACTCAGACATTTAATTTATTAAATGTTGCATTTTATTTGAGCTATTTTTTAAATCTGTTTATTTTTGTGCATATATGTATGGGCATGTATGTACATTTATTTTAATTAGTATTTTAAATAAAAAAAAAATTTCGCATATTTATTTATTAATTATAGAGTTAGGGTCGTTTCAGTTGGTATCAAAGCACGGTTCTTGGAGGGGTCATTACTGCTAAGCGAGCTCAGAAATCCACGCTATCGGTCTGTAAGTTTTAAGTGTTTATAGTATGATTTACTTTTAAGGATTTAAGTTAGCATTAATTTTAAACCACTTAGTTATGCATGGCGATTTACGTAAAGAAATATGTGGTGGTGCAGAATGCCTCCCAGACCGATGAACAGACGTGGGGGATCTCCACCTACACCTCCACCTCCACCTCCACCTCCGCAGAACCCACTTGCAGCATTGGAGCAGGCCAATGCTACTTTGATGGCAGGAGTTACTGCTCTGTTAGAGCAGCAGGCTTCACGTCCCAGAATGTCCCATGAGGAGGACGTAGCTGAGCGGTTCCAGAAGAAGAGGCCGAAGGACTTCTTTGGTACCACCGATCCATTGGTGGCTGAGGGGTGGATTCGTTCTTTGGAGTCCATCTTTGCATATATGGGGATCACAGATGCGGACAGGGTGAACTGTGCGACGTATATGTTGAGGGCAGACGCAGCTCTTTGGTGGGAGGGTGCTGCCAGGGGAGTACACCTCCCTACACTGTCTTGGGCGGAGTTCAGGCGTGTCTTCTACGCCAAGTATTTCACGGAGGATGTGAGGAGTCGCATGATCCGGGAGTTTATGAGTCTCCGGCAGGGGGACAGGTCAGTGGTGGAGTACGTGAGCCAGTTCGAGAGGGGCTGTCATTTTGTTCCTCTGATTGCAGACAGTCCACCGAAGAAGATGAGGCAGTTTGTGGAGGGACTGAGAGCGGATATTAAGCACGACGTACGTATGATGGACGTCGCTACTTATGATGCAGCAGTTAGTAGAGCACTGAGGTCAGAGGAGGGTAGGAGAGAGATGCAGCGAGAGCAGCAGGGGAAGAGACAGTTTCAGTCGGGGTATCAGCGACCATCTTCGCAGCCTCCTGCGAAGAAGCAGTTTACTGGACCGGCTAAGGGCCCGAATCCGCAGCAGAGGCCACAGCAGCAGAAGCCACAGCAGCAGAGGGGCGGGGCCCCTAATGCTATAGGTTTTCCTACTTGCCCGAAGTGTCAGAAGATGCATTTGGGACCTTGTTTGTTGGGAGCAGGAGTTTGTTACCACTGCAGAGAGCCAGGGCATCAGATAGCTAACTGCCCAAGGAAGAAGAACACTGCTGGTAGAGTGTTCGTCATGCAGGCAGAGGAGGCAGACCCAGACACCTCCTTGATCACCGAGAGAATTCTAGTTGGAGGCAACTCCACGTTTGCATTGCTAGATTCAGGGGCTACGCATTCGTTTATCTCCCTGGAGTTTATCAGGCGGATAGGCATCACACCTGAGATTATTGACAGTGGGTATGATGTTACTATGCCGTCAGGGCAGATTATTTCTACCTCGAAGGTTATTCGAGAATTGGAGTTGGAGCTTCAGGGACACTCCATTCGAGCAGATGTGGTGGTTTTGCCATTGAGTGGTTTTGATTTGATTTTGGGTATGGACTGATTGACAGTCAATGGAGCTTCGATTGATTTTCGTCGGAGGTCAGTGTTAGTGAAACCGTCAGGAGGCGACCCGTTTACTTTCCATGCATCTCAGAGCAGTGATTTTTTTCAGGTGATATCTCTTATTCAGGCGAGGAAGTTGTTGAGATGGGGTTGCCAGGGGTTTCTAGCGAGTATTGTCACGGCCTCAGAACCATCTAGCAGATCATTATCAGAGATAGAGGTGGTTCGTGACTTTCCAGATATCTTTCCGGAGGATGTTGCAGGAATTCCACCAGTGAGAGATGTGGAGTTCAGAATTGACTTAGTGCCAGACACCGTACCTATCTCTAAGGCACCATACAGACTTGCTCCTACCGAGATGAAAGAGTTGAAGGAGCAGATACAGGAATTATTAGAGAAAGGCTTTGTTCGTCCTAGCTTTTCTCCATGGGGAGCTCCAGTGTTATTTGTGAAGAAGAAGGATGGCAGTATGAGACTGTGCATCGATTATCGAGAGCTCAATAGGGTCACAGTGAAGAATAAATATCCACTGCCGAGGATAGAGGACTTATTTGATCAGTTGCAGGGAGCTTCGGTGTTCTCCAAGATTGACCTGCGATCTGGTTACCATCAGCTGCGAGTTAGAGAGGCAGATGTGTCCAAGACTGCTTTTCGGACACGTTATGGGCATTACGAGTTCTTGGTGATGCCATTTGGGTTGACCAATGCTCCAGCGGTTTTCATGGATCTCATGAACCGAGTTTTTCAGCCGTATCTTGATCAGTTCATCATAGTCTTCATTGATGATATCTTGATCTACTCTAGGAGCATTGAGGAGCATAGACAGCATCTGCAGACAACCTTGCAGACTTTGAGGGAGCATCGTTTGTATGCCAAGTTCAGCAAGTTCGAGTTTTGGCTCGAGCAGGTGGCATTCCTTGGCCACGTTATTTCGAGAGATGGGATTGCAGTGGATCAGTCGAAGGTTGAGGCAGTGCAAGAATGGGGTATTCCGAAGAATGCTTCGGAGATTCGCAGTTTCTTGGGTTTGGCAGGATATTATAGGAAGTTCATCTAGGGTTTCTCCTCTATTGCAGTACCCTTGACTTCCTTAACCAAGAAGAATGCGAAGTTTATCTGGAGTTCAGACTGTCAAAGGAGCTTCGATCAGCTGAAGGAAGCACTCACTACTGCACCGATGTTAGCGGTGACAGTACCACACGAGGAGTTAGTGGTGTACACCGACGCATCTAAGCTGGGTTTAGGCGCAGTACTTATGCAGTGTGGTAAAGTTATTGCTTATGCGTCGAGGCAGCTGAAGATTCACGAGCAGAACTACCCGACACATGATTTGGAGTTAGCAGCAGTGGTCTTTGCTTTGAAAATCTGGAGGCACTATCTGTATGGCGAGAAGTGCAAGATTTTCACTGATCACAAGAGCCTCAAGTACTTCTTCACTCAGAAGGAGTTGAACATGAGGCAACGGAGATGGTTGGAGTTGGTGAAGGATTATGACTGTGACATTAGCTACCATCCGAGTAAAGCTAATGTAGTAGCAGATTCTTTGAGTCGAAAGTCGTCAGTGGTATCATGTTTGACCATACAGTTACCACTACAGAGCGAGATTCAGAGATTTGACTTGGATTGTTATCCGAGTGGTCATGCACCGAGCTTGTCAGTGTTGACGGTGTAGCCAGTTCTGCGAGATCGGATCAGGGATGGACAGTCTACTGATGAGGAGTTGCAGCGATGGAGACAGAGAGATGAGGCTAGGGGTAATCTCTTGTATACAGTGGTGGATGACATTGTTCAGTACCGTGGTAGGATGTGGGTACCGAACGTCGATCAGTTGAGAGCTGAGATTTTAGCATAGGCTCACACATCTCCGTACTCTATTCACCCCGGAAGTACGAAGATGTACAGAGATTTGCAGCTATTGTATTGGTGGCCCGGGATGAAGAGAGACATCGGGAGAGTGGTTTCAGAGTGTTTGACTTGTCAGCGAGTCAAGGCAGAGCATCAGCGTCCAGCAGGACTTCTTAGACCTCTTCCTATTTCGGAATGGAAATGAGAGAATATTACGATGGACTTTGTGGTTGGCTTACCGAGGAGTGCCAGAGGTTGCACAGCGATTTGGATGATTGTGGATAGACTCACCAAGTCAGCTCATTTCTTGCCGGTGAGGACTACTTACTCATTGACACAGTATGCAGAGCTTTACATCAAGGAGATTGTTAGGTTGCATGGCATACCAGTGTCGATTGTGTCAGACAGAGATCCGAGATTCACATCCGCGTTTTGGAAGAGTCTGCACACAGCTATGGGGACTAGACTTTTGTTCAGCACAACATTCCATCCCCAGAATGATGGTCAGTCTGAGAGAGTTATCCAGGTTCTCGAGGATCTTCTGAGAGCTTGTGTCATCGATTTTCAGGGCTCGTGGGAGACTAGACTGCCATTAGTGGAGTTTACCTATAACAACAGTTTTCAGTCATCTATAGGTATGGCTCCTTATGCAGCATTGTATGGGAGGAGATGCAGATCTCCTGTACATTGGGATGAGGTTGGTGAGAGGATTTTACTTGGTCCTGAGATTGTGCAGCAGACAGCTGACATTGTGACTCAGATTCGGGATCGGATGAGGACTGCTCAGAGTCGTCAAAAGAGTTATGCAGATACTCGACGACGAGATTTGGAGTTCGCTATAGGTGATCACGTATTCCTGAAGGTGTCACCTATGAAGGGAGTAGTGCGGTTTGGCCGGAGAGGCAAGCTTAATCCGAGATATATAGGGTCATTCGAGATCTTGGAGAGAGTTGACACGTTGGCCTGCCGTTTACCTCTATCACCAGGGCTTGCAGCAGTGCACAACGTTTTCCATGTATCCATGCTTCGGAGATATGTCTCCAACCCGTCGCATGTGTTGGATTTTGAGCCTCTTCAGTTGACACCGGAGTTAGCATTTGAGGAGAGGCCTATACGGATCTTGGCTAGGGAGGAGCGGAGGCTTAGGACGCGTGTCATACCGATGGTCAGAGTCCAGTGGCTGAATCACTCGGAGGAGGAAGCTACTTGGGAGACCGAGGCAGATATGAGGACTCGCTACCCGGAGTTGTTCGGGTAAGTACTTTAATTTCGAGGACGAAATCCAATTTAAGGGGGGGAGAATTGTAACACCCGGTATTTAAAATACGTGAATTCGCATGCATAATTAGGAAATTTATTTATTTAGAATTTTAGATGATGGGTTAAATAATTATGTGGAATTATTTGTGCATGTTTTAGGTTATTTTAAGCATTTAACCCATAATTAGTGATTTTTCATGATTTATGGAAATTTAATGGTTTTGATCGCGTAGACGAGACCGTGGACGGACGAGATACCAAAATTTTTAGCCAAAAATATTTTGTGAGTTTATGAGCCTTAAAATAATATTTTAAGGTATTTTGTCAAGAAAATTTTAGTATTTAATTATATATTTATTTAGGATTTTATTTTTAGCCAAAATAAGTCATTTTAATGACTTTTATTAAATTTTAAAAATTCCCTATTTTAATATTTCGGGATTTAGCATTTTCCATCAGATTATTATTATTATTAGGGGTTTTTAAATATTTGTTTTAGGGTATATTATCTTCCTAAATAAGTTATTATCCTAATTAAATTCTAATTAACCAAAAATCTATCATATCTACCCTAAACTCACGTCTCCCTCTCCCTTAGCCGCCTCCAACCTTCTTCATCAGCCTCCCTCATGCTTTGACAGAAGACCACAAGCCCTTAGCCGATCAAGTTCTAGATTTTAAGGTTTTTGGTCCGTTCGTCGTTCCGGAGCCCGTAAACGCGTCTATCTTCGTCGATTTAATTATCAAGGCATGATTCTTTCTCTTTTTTTGTACCATATCAGTTATTATGTGTGTGTGTGCGTGAGAATCAGAATTTCCTTCGAAATTTTCAGAAACAAAACGGGATCGGTTCGGTTGTATGCATTTGTTCTTGTGTTTATTGATCATGTTCACGTTTGGTTTGCCATGGTTGTGTCTAGGCTGCTGGTATAGGTCCCTAGGTGGCCTAAGGTGAGTCTAGGTTCGAATGGCTCGAGTGGCTCAAGCCAAACGAGCCCAGACTTGGAGCTAAGAGGCGATCGGCCAAGGGGGGACGCAGGTTAGGGTTCTCGGGAAGGGCTCGGTTCGGCTAGGGGCTGGGCTGCATGGTTTGGGTTCAGGGGCTAGGTTCGAACCACCCAGACGTGGGTTACGTCTGGGCGGCCGGAGCAGGCCGGCAGCAGCCAAGGAGTGGCTGCTGCTCACGGTCGCAGCCGAGACGGGAAAAGGGGGGCAACGGGTTTAGGGTTAGGGTTGGTTCCGGGTCGGGTCTGTAACACCCGGTATTTTAATTTCGTAAATCCGCCTGCATAATTAGGATATTTAATTATTTAAATTTATGATTTATGGGTTAAATAATTCTGTGAATTTTTTTATGCATGATTTAATTTATTTTTAAGCATTTAACCCATAATTAGTGATTTTTATAATTTTTAGTATTTTTATTATTTGATCGCGTAGACGGGACCGTGGACGGACGAGATGACAACTTTCTAGCCAAATTATTTTATGAGTCTTTTTGGAGCCTTAAAATATTATTTTGAGTTTTATTATCTCAAAATTTTAAGTATTTAATTTTATTTAATTTTAGGGGTCATTTTTATCCAAAATTAGTCAAAATATTGACTTTTTTAGTATTTTTAAAATTCCCCTAAATTAATAATTCGAGATTTTTATGTTGTTATCAGATTTTTTTTAAAGTTATAATTAGGAGTTTAAGTTACATATTTAATATTTAAAACCTTTTTATTTTTAATTATTTATCTATATTTAATTAACACCAAAATTTAAACCTAATCTACCCAAACACCATTTAGCCGATCACTTCACCCCTTAGCCGCCTCCACCCTCACAGAATAGTCATCTTCTTCATCGATCTTCAGCCCTAAAACTCCATAGAAGATCGGTTTCAAGGTTCCAAGCAAGCCAAAGTCGTCCCGTCGTCCCGAAGTCCTTCCTACACGTGTTAAATCCATATCTACGGTGAAAGACATGATTTTCCTTCTCATTTTAATGTCATATCAGTATATATTATGTAGGTTATGGTAGGCATCGAAATCTTTTGAAAACTTTTTCAGAAAAATCGATTGATGTTGGTTTTAGGCGCATTGTTCTTCGATTTCATATGCATGCTCACGTTTTTCATGTCCATGGCTAGGTGGTCTGCTGGTCCATGGTTAGAAGGGTTCCTTGGGGTCCCTAGGGTCGAGTGGTAGGGTCAGACATGGGCTGGAGATGGCTAGGAAGAGGTTGGGCATGGCTGCACAAAATCTGTGCTGTTCGCGCAGGTTTAGGGTTTCAAGGAAGGGAGCTTCGTTCTCCTTCCTCAGACCACGGTTTAGGGTAAGGTCGGTTGGGTTAGAACCCCCTTTAAGTTTTCTAAGTTTTTGCAAGAGGTTTCTTGGTCTTTCGTGGTCGGAGCTTCGAGAACGAACGTTTCTCCCGCAGCTGCTCGGGTCTACGCGACAGTGCAGAAGGGCCGGGTGGCAGCGCTTCGTTCTCACTCCATAGTCGACGGTTTGGGCTGGTTCTTAGCTTGTTGGAAAGGCCTGGATGTGAGCTAAGTCCTAGGGGTGGCCCTCCGGCCGGTGGGTGGTCGGAGCAAGGCGGCCGCCGGGGATTTCGGTTGCTGCTCTCAGTGGCAGAACAGTCTTGGGAAGGGGGTGATCGGGCTAGGGTTTTTGGGCATGGTCCGGGTCGGGTCAGGGGCTCGGGTCGGGTCAGTAAGTTAGTGGGTCGGGTTAAGTGGGTCCGGGTCCGGGTTTGGTGGGCCGGGCTCGAGTCTTTTTATTTTTAAAACATTTTAAGAATTATTGGGTTTTTGAGTCAATTAAATTAAAATAAAATTATTTGGACTCCCAAATAATTTTATTTGGATTTTTAAAATTTTAATTAAGTTAGTCCATAATTTTTATGGGCTTTTGGGCCCATAAAAGTTAATGAGCCAGTCTTTGGGTTTTTGGGCCCAATGGGCCAGTTTAAGTGTTATTGGGCTTAGTGTAATTTTAATGGGCTTAATTAATTTAATTGGGCTTAAAGTTTAAGATATTGGGTTTAAGTACGTTAATGGGCCAGATTTAAGTTAATGGGCTTGAGTGTAGGGCCAGCAGTCCAGAACCATCCATGAGAAAATTGCATGTGTCCTGATTATATATTTAATTATTTTTATGCATTTAAGTTATTTTAATATTTATATGTTAGTAAGAAAATTAAATTAAATATATATGAAGGACACACAATTTATTTAAGTACATGCATTCATGAAATCAATTTTTATGCTATGATTGAAATTCTATGGTTGAGCAAATAAAATATTTTAGGTGGAAATTGAAGTAGTGTGGCCATTTATGGGCAGTTTTCTGCCATTTATGTATGGGCAGTTTCTGCCATTTATGTATGGGTGGTTCGCCACCAGCCTCGTACGATGGTTTTTTAGACTGATCAGTCGCACTATAAGTATGGGTCACACTTACGGATAGGACCATTCGATGTTAAGAAAATAAGTGCTCAACAACTCAAATATGTATGATATTATGTATGTTATGTATTATGTTATTTATGTTTATTTAAGTAAGTTATGTTATGAAATTTTAAGCATGCTCATTCATGTATATGTATGTATTAGTATTAAATTGATTTAAATTATTTTAAACCCTTGTTAGTATGCATGTTGGGCCTCTAGGCTCACTACACTGATATGGTGCAGGTGAGTACGTAGAGGAGCAGGTTACTCCTACCGGTGGTGAGGACGTATGAGCAGCGCTGCAGTAGCCCCGTGACCGTGACAGCTTCTGAGTCACCGTGCTTGAGTCTTATGATACATTTTATTATTTTTAAGGGTTGAGGTGTTTGGAATATTTTATTAAATATTTTAGTGCATGCACACTTTTTATTTATTTTATTTATGCAGTATATTTTGAATTATAGGGGTTGACTCAGATATTTATTTAATTCAAAGAATGCATTTTATTTAAGTATTTAAATTGTTTATTTATTTAGTCATGAATTTATTTTAAGTATTTTAATTCAGTGCATATATGTATGGGCATATATGTACATATTTTATTTAGTAGTATAAAAAAAAAAAAAATTCCGCATATTTATTTATTATAGAGCTAGGGTCGTTTCAGTTGGTATCAGAGCACGGTCCTTGGAGGGGTCATTACTGCTATGCGAGCTCAGAAATCAACGCTACCGGTCTGTAAGTTTTAAATCTTTATAGTATGATTTAAATTTCTAGAATTTAAGTTAGCCTTAATTTTAAACACTTAGTTATGCATGGCGATTTACGTAAATAAATATGTGGTGGTGCAGAATGCCTCCCAGACAAGTGAACCGACGTGGGAGACCTCCACATCCACCTCCACCTCCACCGCCACCTCCGCAGCACCCCATGACAGCACTGGAGCAGGCCAGTGCGACGATGATGGCAGGGATTACTGCTCTGTTGGAGCAGCAGGCGGCACGTCCCAGACTGTCCCATGAGGAGGACGTCGCTGCCAGAAGAAGGGGCCTAAGGAGTTTTTGGGGACCACCGATCCTTTGGTGGCTGAGGGATGGATTCGCTCTCTTGAGTCCATCTTCGATTATATGGGGATCACAGAAGCCGACAGGGTGAGCTGTGCGACGTACATGATGCGAGGCGATGCAGCCCTTTGGTGGGAGGGTGCAGTTAGAGGGGTCCATCTACCTACACTGACGTGGGCCGAGTTCAGGCGTATCTTCTACGCCAAGTACTTCACCGAGGATGTGCGCAATCGCATGATCCGTGAGTTCATGAGTCTCCGTCAGGGGGACAGGTCGGTTGTGGAGTACGTGAGCCAGTATGAGAGGGGCTGTCATTTTGTGCCCATTATTGCTGATAGTCCGCAGGAGAAGCTGCGACAGTTTGTTGAGGGCTTGAGGGCTGAGATCAGGCATGACGTACGTATGGCAGACGTCTTTACATATGAGTCTGCAGTCAGCAGGGCCTTGCGTTCCGAGGAGGGACGGAGGGAGATACAGAGAGAGCAGCAGGGTAAGAGGCAGTTTGTGCAGACAGGGTATCAGCGACCATCTTCGCAGCCACCTGCGAAGAAACAGTTTACAGGGCCATCTAAGGGCCCGAATCAGCAGAGGCCTCAGGGGAAGCCACAGCAGCAGACTAGGGGCGGGGCCCCTACTCCAGGGAGATATCCAGTGTGTCCGAAGTGCCAGAAGATGCATTCCGGGCAGTGTCTATTGGGAGCAGGAGTCTGCTATCGTTGCAAGGAGCCAGGGCATCAGATTGCCAACTGCCCGAAGAGGCAGAATGTCAGTGGGCGAGTTTATGTGATGCAGGCTGAGGAGGCAGACCCAGATACCTCCTTGATCACCGGTATACCTAACCCCTAGAACTTTTTCAATTCTTTGCTTTTGTTTAATTGCGATTATATCTGAATGCCTGTTACATGAGTTTAATTATCAGCATGCTAGAATAAGAATTTTGTTTCTTTGTGATTAGAATTAAGGATTTTAGTGTTTTAACCTTGGGAGCATAGTGGTATGAATTGTTGGGAATCTTCTGCGTGCAGGGAGAATTCTAGTTGGAGGCAACTCCACGTTTGCGTTGCTAGATTCAGGAGCCACGCATTCGTTTATCTCCCGAGATTTTATCAGACGGATAGGCATTTCACCGGAGGTTGTAGACAGTGGTTACGATGTTACCATGCCATCCGGACAGATTATCACTACCACTAGTGTCATCAGGGATCTGGCATTGGAGTTGCAGGGACACTCCATTCGAGCAGATCTAGTGGTTCTTCCATTGACTGGGTTTGACTTGATTTTGGGTATGGACTGGCTATCAGTTAATGGAGCTTCGATTGATTTCCGACGTAGGACAGTGTCAGTGAAGCCAGCAGGAGGTGAGATGTTTACTTTCTTTGCATCTCAGTCTAGCAGTATTCCTCAGATGATATCACTTGTTCGTGCGAGGAAACTGTTGCGCAATGGATGTCAGGGTTTTCTTGCTAGTGTGGTCACTACCTCAGACGTTTCTAGCAGATCTTTATCAGATATAAAGGTGGTACGTGACTATCCAGATGTTTTTCCTGACGATGTTGCAGGAGTTCCACCAGTGAGAGAGGTGGAGTTCAGTATTGAGTTGTTGCCGGATACTGTGCCTATCTTTAAGGCACCGTATCGACTTGCTCCTACAGAGATGAGAGAGTTGAAGGAGCAGATTCAGGAGCTGTTGGAGAAGGGCTTTGTTCGTCCTAGCTTTTCTCCATGGGGAGCTCCAGTGTTGTTTGTGAAGAAGAAGGACGGCAGAATGAGATTGTGCATTGACTACCGAGAGCTCAACAGAGTCACAGTGAAGAATAAGTATCCGCTACCGAGGATAGAGGATTTATTCGATCAGTTGCAGGGAGCTTCGGTATTCTCCAAGATCGATCTGCGATCTGGTTACCATCAGCTGAGAGTCAGAGATTCAGACGTGTCTAAGACTGCCTTTAGGACACGATATGGGCACTATGAGTTCTTGGTGATGCCCTTTGGATTGACCAATGCTCCAGCAGTTTTTATGGATCTCATGCATCGTGTCTTCCAGCCGTATCTAGATCAGTTTGTCATTGTATTCATTGATGACATATTGATCTACTCGAGGAGCATTGAGGAGCATTCACAGCATTTGCATACAGCCTTGCAGACTTTGAGGGAGCATCGACTGTTTGCAAAGTTCAGTAAGTGTGAGTTTTGGTTGGAGCAGGTGGCGTTTCTAGGCCACATTATTTCTAGGGATGGGATTGCAGTGGATCAGTCCAAGGTGCAGGCAGTGAGGGATTGGGGGATTCCAAAGAATGCTTCGGAGATTCGTAGCTTCTTGGGTTTAGCAGGATACTATAGGAAGTTCATCAAGGGTTTTTCCTCTATTGCAGTACCCTTGACTTCCTTGACCAAGAAGAACGCGAAGTATAGTTGGAGTCCAGATTGTCAGAGGAGCTTTGATCAGCTGAAGGATGCACTTACTTCAGCACCGGTGTTAGCTATGACAGTGCCACATGAGGAGTTAGTGGTGTACACCGACGCATCCAAGCTTGGTTTGGGCGCAGTACTTATGTAGAGTGGCAGAGTTATCGCATATGCGTCGCGACAGTTGAAGATTCATGAGCAGAACTATCCGACGCATGATTTGGAGCTTGCAGCAGTGGTATTTGCGTTGAAAATCTGGAGGCACTATCTTTACGGCGAGAAGTGCAAGATTTTCACCGACCACAAGAGCCTCAAGTACTTCTTCACCCAGAAGGAGTTGAACATGAGGCAGCGCAGATGGCTTGAGCTTGTTAAGGACTATGACTGTGACATTAGCTACCATCCGGGTAAGGCTAATGTAGTGGCAGATGCTTTGAGTCGGAAGTCGTCAGTGGTATCATGTTTGACTGTACAGTTACCACTACAGACCGAGATTCAGAGATTTGGTTTGGAGTGCTATCCGAGTGGCCATGCACCGAGCTTGTCAGTGTTGACGGTGCAGCCAGTTCTGCGAGATCGGATTAGAGAGGGACAGTCCACTGATGAGGAGCTACAGCGATGGAGACAGAGAGATGAGGCCAGAGGTAATCTCTTGTATACAGTGGAGGATGGCATCGTTCAGTACCGTGGGAGGATGTGGGTACCGAACGTTGATCAGTTGAGAGCCGAGATTCTAGCAGAGGCTCATGCATCTCCGTACTCCATTCACCCCGGAAGTACGAAGATGTACCGAGACTTGCAGTTATTGTATTGGTGGCCTGGGATGAAGAGTGACATCGGGAGAGTGGTGTCAGAGTGCTTGACTTGTCAGCAAGTCAAGGCAGAGCATCAGCGTCCAGCAGGACTTCTTAGACCTCTCCCTATTCCGGAATGGAAGTGGGAGAATATTACGATGGACTTTGTGGTTGGCTTACCGAGGAGTACCAGAGGGTGTACAGCGATTTGGGTGATTGTGGATAGACTCACCAAGTCAGCTCATTTCTTGCCGGTAAGAACTACTTACACTTTGACACAGTATGCAGAGCTTTACGTCAGAGAGATTGTTAGACTGCATGGCATACCAGTGTCTATCGTGTCAGACAGAGATCCGAGGTTCACCTCAGCGTTTTGGAAGAGTCTGCACACAGCTTTGGGGACTAGACTTTTGTTCAGTACAGCATTTTATCCCCAGACAGATGGGCAGTCCGAGAGAGTGATCCAGGTCCTCGAGGATCTTTTGAGAGCTTGTGTCATCGATTTTCGAGGATCTTGGGAGACTAGACTGCCATTAGTGGAGTTTACCTATAACAACAGTTTTCAGTCGTCTATAGGTATGGCTCCTTATGCAGCACTTTATGGGAGGAGATGCAGATCTCCTGTGCATTGGGATGAGGTTGGTGAGAGGATTTTGTTGGGTCCAGAGATTGTGCAGCAGACAGCTGACATCGTGACGCAGATTCGAGATAGGATGAGGACTGCGCAGAGTCGGCAGAAGAGTTATGCAGATGCCAGACGACGAGATTTGGAGTTCGCAGTCGGTGATCACGTATTTCTGAAGGTGTCACCTATGAAGGGAGTAGCGCGTTTTGGACGGAGAGGCAAGCTTAATCCGAGATATATAGGGCCATTCGAGATCTTGGAGAGAGTTGGCACGTTGGCCTATCGTTTAGCTCTACCTCCAGGGCTAGCGGCAGTGCACAACGTTTTCCATGTATCCATGCTTCGGAGATATGTCTCCAACCCGTCGCATGTGTTGGATTTCGAGCCCTTACAGTTGCCACCAGATCTTGTGTACGAGGAGAGACCAGTGCGGATCTTGGCTAGAGAGGAGCGGAGGCTTAGGACGCGGGTCATACCGATGGTCAGAGTCCAGTGGCTGAATCACTCGGAGGAGGAAGCTACTTGGGAGACCGAGGAGGATATGAGGACTCGCTACCCGGAGTTGTTCGGGTAAGTACTTTAATTTCGAGGACGAAATTCAATTTAAGGGGGGGAGAATTGTAACACCCGGTATTTTAATTTCGTAAATCCGCCTGCATAATTAGGATATTTAATTATTTAAATTTATGATTTATGGGTTAAATAATTCTGTGAATTTTTTTATGCATGATTTAATTTATTTTTAAGCATTTAACCCATAATTAGTGATTTTTATAATTTTTAGTATTTTTATTATTTGATCGCGTAGACGGGACCGTGGACGGACGAGATGACAACTTTCTAGCCAAATTATTTTATGAGTCTTTTTGGAGCCTTAAAATATTATTTTGAGTTTTATTATCTCAAAATTTTAAGTATTTAATTTTATTTAATTTTAGGGGTCATTTTTATCCAAAATTAGTCAAAATATTGACTTTTTTAGTATTTTTAAAATTCCCCTAAATTAATAATTCGAGATTTTTATGTTGTTATCAGATTTTTTTTAAAGTTATAATTAGGAGTTTAAGTTACATATTTAATATTTAAAACCTTTTTATTTTTAATTATTTATCTATATTTAATTAACACCAAAATTTAAACCTAATCTACCCAAACCCCATTTAGCCGATCACTTCACCCCTTAGCCGCCTCCACCCTCACAGAATAGTCATCTTCTTCATCGATCTTCAGCCCTAAAACTCCATAGAAGATCGGTTTCAAGGTTCCAAGCAAGCCAAAGTCGTCCCGTCGTCCCGAAGTCCTTCCTACACGTGTTAAATCCATATCTACGGTGAAAGGCATGATTTTCCTTCTTATTTTAACGTCATATCAGTATATATTATGTAGGTTATGGTAGGCATCGAAATCTTTTGAAAACTGTTTCAGAAAAATCGATTGATGTTGGTTTTAGGCGCATTGTTCTTCGATTTCATATGCATGCTCACGTTTTTCATGTCCATGGCTAGGTGGTCTGCTGGTCCATGGTTAGAAGGGTTCCTTGAGGTCCCTAGGGTCGAGTGGTAGGGTCAGACATGGGCTGGAGATGGCTAGGAAGAGGTTGGGCATGGCTGCACAAAATCTGTGCTGTTCGTGCAGGTTTAGGGTTTCAAGGAAGGGAGCTTCGTTCTCCTTCCTCAGACCACGGTTTAGGGTAAGGTCGGTTGGGTTAGAACCCCCTTTAAGTTTTCTAAGTTTTTGCAAGAGGTTTCTTGGTCTTTCGTGGTCGGAGCTTCGAGAACGAACGTTTCTCCCGCAGCTGCTCGGGTCTGCGCGACAGTGCAGAAGGGCCGGGTGGCAGAGCTTCGTTCTCACTCCATAGTCGACGGTTTGGGCTGGTTCTTGGCTTGTTGGAAAGGCCTGGATGTGAGCTAAGTCCTAGGGGTGGCCCTCCGGCCGGTGGGTGGTCGGAGCAAGGCGGCCGCCGGGGATTTCGGTTGCTGCTCTCAGTGGCAGAACAGTCTTGGGAAGGGGGTGATCGGGCTAGGGTTTTTGGGCATGGTCCGGGTCGGGTCAGGGGCTCGGGTTGGGTCAGTAAGTTAGTGGGTCGGGTTAAGTGGGTCCGGGTCCGGGTTTGGTGGGCCGGGCTCGAGTCTTTTTATTTTTAAAACATTTTAAGAATTATTGGGTTTTTGAGTCAATTAAATTAAAATAAAATTATTTGGACTCCCAAATAATTTTATTTGGATTTTTAAAATTTTAATTAAGTTAGTCCATAATTTTTATGGGCTTTTGGGCCCATAAAAGTTAATGAGCCAGTCTTTGGGTTTTTGGGCCCAATGGGCCAGTTTAAGTGTTATTGGGCTTAGTGTAATTTTAATGGGCTTAATTAATTTAATTGGGCTTAAAGTTTAAGATATTGGGTTTAAGTACGTTAATGGGCCAGATTTAAGTTAATGGGCTTGAGTGTAGGGCCAGCAGTCCAGAACCATCCATGAGAAAATTGCATGTGTCCTGATTATATATTTAATTATTTTTATGCATTTAAGTTATTTTAATATTTATATGTTAGTAAGAAAATTAAATTAAATATATATGAAGGACACACAATTTATTTAAGTACATGCATTCATGAAATCAATTTTTATGCTATGATTGAAATTCTATGGTTGAGCAAATAAAATATTTTAGGTGGAAATTGAAGTAGTGTGGCCATTTATGGGCAGTTTTCTGCCATTTATGTATGGGCAGTTTCTGCCATTTATGTATGGGTGGTTCGCCACCAGCCTCGTACGATGGTTTTTTAGACTGATCAGTCGCACTATAAGTATGGGTCACACTTACGGATAGGACCATTCGATGTTAAGAAAATAAGTGCTCAACAACTCAAATATGTATGATATTATGTATGTTATGTATTATGTTATTTATGTTTATTTAAGTAAGTTATGTTATGAAATTTTAAGCATGCTCATTCATGTATATGTATGTATTAGTATTAAATTGATTTAAATTATTTTAAACCCTTGTTAGTATGCATGTTGGGCCTCTAGGCTCACTACACTGATATGGTGCAGGTGAGTACGTAGAGGAGCAGGTTACTCCTACCGGTGGTGAGGACGTATGAGCAGCGCTGCAGTAGCCCCGTGACCGTGACAGCTTCTGAGTCACCGTGCTTGAGTCTTATGATACATTTTATTATTTTTAAGGGTTGAGGTGTTTGGAATATTTTATTAAATATTTTAGTGCATGCACACTTTTTATTTATTTTATTTATGCAGTATATTTTGAATTATAGGGGTTGACTCAGATATTTATTTAATTCAAAGAATGCATTTTATTTAAGTATTTAAATTGTTTATTTATTTAGTCATGAATTTATTTTAAGTATTTTAATTCAGTGCATATATGTATGGGCATATATGTACATATTTTATTTAGTAGTATAAAAAAAAAAAAAATTTCCGCATATTTATTTATTATAGAGCTAGGGTCGTTTCAGGGTCTATGACCTGGGTCGGGTCAGTAGGGTAGTGGGTCGGGTTAAGTTGGTCCGAGTTCGGGTTGGTGGGCCGGGCTCGAGTCTTTTTAATTTTAAAGTATTTATGTTTTAATTGGTTTTTGGGCCAATTAATTAGAAATAAAATGATTTGGGTTCCATTTAATTATTTGGGTTAAATTTAATTATTATTGGGCTTAATTAAATTAATTAAGTGAGTCCACTAATTTTTATGGGCCTTGGAGGCCCATGGAAGTTATTGGGCCAGTCTTTGGGCTTTAGGGCCCATTGGGCCAGAATAAGTTGTTATTGGGCTAGGAGTGTTTTAATGGGCTTTAATTAATTCATTGGGCTTAGAAATGTAATGTTGGGCTTAAGTATGTTAATGGGCCAGTCTCAGTGTTAATGGGCCAGATTTAAGTAAATGGACTTGAGTGTTAGGGCCAGCAGTCAGTACAATCCATGAGAAATTTGCAGGTGTCCTGAATATATATTTAATTATTTTTATGCATGGAAGTTATTTTAATAATTATATGTTAGTATGAAATTTAAATTAAATATATATGAAGGACACACATTTTATTTAAGTACATGCATTCATGAAATAATTTTTATGCATGATTTAATGTTTAAGGTTGAGCAAAAGAAAATATTTTATGTTGGAAGTTGAAGTAGTGTGATAATTTAAGGGGGATTCGTCCCCATATGTGAACTATTGAAGGGCAGTTTACTGCCAATTTAAGAGGTGATTCGTCACCGCCACGTACGTTGGTTTCCACGCTGATCAGTATTTGATGTATGATTTAAGGTTACACTATGGATACAACCAGGCGATGTTAAAAAATAATTTGCTCAACAATGTTTATGTATTATGTATGATTATGATATTTAAGTTAATTTAAGTTATGTTATGTCATGATATTATTTTAAGCATGCTCATTCATGTATATGTTATGTATTAGTATTAAAGTGATTTAAATTATTTTAAATCCTTGTTATGTTAGCATGTTGGGCCTTTAGGCTCACTACACTGGTATAGTGCAGGTGAGTACGTAGAGGACGTAGTACCCACCGGAGGCGAGGACGTATGAGCAGACTGGCAGTGATCCCCCGTGACCGTTGTCTGAGTCTTTATGCATGTCTTAATTTTTTAGCATGTTAAATTTTAATTATTTTCAGTGGTTGTGATTTGGGATATTTTATTTTAAGTAATTTTCAGTGCATGCAAAACTTTAATTTATTTCACTTTTGTCAGTATTTTATTTAATGCATGACTCAGACATTTAATTTATTAAATGTTGCATTTTATTTGAGCTATTTTTTAAATCTGTTTATTTTTGTGCATATATGTATGAGCATGTATGTACATTTATTTTAATTAGTATTTTAAATAAAAATAATAATTTCCGCATATTTATTTATTAATTATAGAGTTAGGATCGTTTCAACAATAATATCAAATATTAAATAAAGGATGATCGATGCCTAGATCTAATCGACCCGTGGTTGCAAATCACGAGTCTAAGTCCAATCCTAGGTGATATACAAGTATGCAATGCAATCCTATTACATTGAGCTTCCAATTTACATTTCTTCGTTCTTTATCGTTTGCTGGGCCCACCATTGTCTTTAAATCTTCATCTCCCGCTAAGTCTAATAAATTTACAATAAATTTCAATGACAAGTAGGGGATACATATTTAAGGGTGGAAACGGGCCATAAACCAGGTCCACTTTTATTACAAATGACAAATCAAATTTAGGACATAATACAAGCCCATTAATAAACTCAACAACAATAATAAAAACCAAATGTAAACAACTTAACATACACCTAAAAATTGGTCATGACAATCGATCATCCTTTTATCCAATTATTTAATTCAATTAAATGATTGGATAACATTCAATTCTAAATGGCAATATATTTAAACAGATAAAATCATATTTTATCTAATTTATCCATAAAATCATATTTTATTATCAATTGTATTAAAATAATTAATTTTCATGAAATTTAATTTATTGGAATAAATATATAAATTTTCCAAAAATTCAAATTTATCCAAAAATTAATTTTCTTAAAAATCCGGGTTCAAACAAATTTGACCCATTGCCTCGTGGACCAACCGAAACAATTTTTAATCGGTCCAAAATTTATAATTTCTAAAATTATAAAAGAAATTAATTTAAATTATGGGGCTCCCACCCTGCCCTGGATGGCCCAGCCTAGCTCTCGGCCCTGCCGCGCGCTGGGCTTGCGCAACATTTGCCCCAGCCCAGCCGCTGGGCTGCTGGGCCGCCTCGCGCGGCCCAGCTGTGTGATGGGTTAGGGAAACGTTTGCCCTAGCCCATCACGTTGGGCTGCCGAGCGCATCCCTTGCTGCGCGCCAGGCGGCGGCTGCGCAATGCCCTTTCGGGCAGCGGGCAGTCCCAAAATTTTTTTTTTTCGTTTTCTCTGAAAACCGAGGCTTGGTACAATTTTTATAAAATTTTAATCGTAAGATCCGAGAGCAACCTGGCTCTGATACCATTATTGGAACACGTACTCAAATCTGTTAGATCTGATACCCGTAGCAGCGGAAGGTTTAAAATTTTTATTTTCTGATCTGAAACGATTCCAGATCGTGAGTATCAAATCTTTACGATTAAAATAAATAAGTAAAATAAAACAAGATTAAATTTTACCTCTCAAGTATCAACTTGAGGTTATGGACTCCAACAAATAAATCTGCTCTTCTTGTATATCCCAGGAACTGATGAATCGATCGATCAACTCCTGAATCAGGTCCATGAACAGAAATCTAAACCCTCTGACAGACTGCACTAGAAAGTGTTGGAACACGGTCGTTCTCCGGATCGAAAAAAAAAGTGATACCCATTGCAGCGGAAGTTTTAAAATTTTATATGGAACGATTCCATATGGATATCAAATTCCTACGATTAAAATTGATAACATAAAATTTAAACAATGTAAATTTTACCTTAAAATCTCAAAACGAGATTTTGGACACCAACAGATTAAACTAATCTTGTTGTATATTCCAGGAACTGATGAACGAACGTTTCTTCAATCAGGTCTACGAATAGAAGTTTAATCCCTCTGATAGACTGCACTAGAAAGTCTATCAGAAGTTTCTACGAAGAGAAATAACAGATTTGATCTGCTAATTCAGACTGCAAATTCGAAATTTGCAGACTGAAAAATCTCAAAGATAGAGGAAAGGGGGGCGGCCGAAACTAGAGAGAAACTCTCTAGGGTTTTCGAAAATTTATGACCTTCTGTTGTGTAATTTCTGTACTGCAATAACTTATTTATAATATGGGCTGCTAACAGCTTAGGGCCCATTAGTCATAAATTCAAGTCTGACAAGCAAAGCCCGCATGTTCAGAAATTAATATAAAATTCATCGTGACTCAGATTGATAAACCAATTTCACCAATGTGCACAGAAACCATTTCTACATCTTTTAAAGTCAAGACAAATTTTCTAAATCCGAATTCAGTGGTTTTCAAAAATGTCCATCACTATGTCATTTTAGGAAATCTTACTCCCTCTTCTCTTAAATAAGAAGTCTCACTTCTTTATTCATTAAATTTAACTCTTTAAATTTAATTATCTCAACGGGGATTAAAAATACATTACTTGTGTAACCCTCAATGGTTCAGGGATACAGCTAGACGTGGGCTCACAACTCCTTGTGACTCGGAACAACAATTTTTGACTTACCCAACGAATCATGGTAAGAGCGTCTAGCAACATCGCCCCATGATTCCCTAGGTATCACTGATAGTGCCTGCAAGAACCAATAGATTTTGGTTAGCGTACAGTATGGTCCCTTCATCCATATATCCCGATCGAATCAACAACCATTGGTAAATCGAGAGTCGTTCGAGATTCGATAATTATGCATTATATCTTGGAGATCAAATAGTGACATCGCATGTGTTACTAGGAACACCGAGTAACCTAAAACACATCATGTACTCTGGCCAGAGATTCGTCACACTAATATCTCCTCATATCGCATAGGATATCCACACTCGCAAGTATGTGGTGAATCCTTGACAACAAAGTATCGACTCCTATATGTGTTATAACTATACCCAATCCCGACACCTGATGACCCCAATAGAGTCGGTAAACGAGTCAAAGTACAGTACTAGCATATAGAGTCTCAATGATGTTTCAAGTAGTAAGGACTAATGGTGTACAACCAAAACCGCGAACTTTATCCACTCGATAAGGGATAACCACTTGGAAAGTCCGGATAGGGTAGTTCGATCATTCATCATATGAATATCCATTTGCATGCTTTGAACATCTCTATGTTCCATACCAATGAAACGTGGTACTCGACATCGCAAATGCTAGTCTCAATCTCGAGCGATCCTTATCCTTATTAACGGACGGCTCAATCGACTAGGAACTGTTTAGAATATACAGTGACTATAAGATGTGTTTCATGATAGCCATCCCCATGTGCTACCACATCTTACTTTAGTATATTCAAGGTCTTTATCAAAATAGCAATAGTATATCATTATATAATAATAAGATAAAGTGAACGCTATTTAAAGAACGTATATTATATTAAACAAAGATTGTTTACAAAAAGAGACTCTCAAAGCCCTTAGCCACAAGTTGGCTAACGGGCATCAACTCTTTCAATCTCCCACTTGCCCTAAAGTCAACTAGTCATACTACGTAGTCTCATTGCTTCGCGATGTTTGTCAAATAATGGTCCTGGCAAGGGCTTAGTAAGTGGATCAGCGATATTGTCTGCAGAGGCCACTCTCTCGACAGTGATGTCTCCTCTTTCCACGATCTCCCGGATGATGTGGTATTTCCTCAGTACGTATTTGGATCTTTGATGAGACCTTGGTTCCTTTGCCTGAGCAACGGCACCCGTGTTGTCACAGTACATCGGGACTGGACCAACAGCTTCAGGAATAACGCCCAACTCTTGGACGAAATTCCTCATCCAAACGGCCTCTTTAGCAGCAGCTGATGCCGCAATGTATTCTGCCTCAGTAGTGGAATCCGCTGTGGTGTCCTGCTTGGAACTCTTCCAAGAGACAGCACCACCATTGAGCATGAACACAAATCCAGAGGTTGACTTCGAGTCATCCACGTCACTTTGGAAGCTAGAGTCGTTATAGCCTTCCAATTTCAGTTTTCTTCCTCCATAAACCATGAATACATTCTTAGTTCTTTTCAAGTACTTAAGAATATCCTTCACGACTTTCCAATGCATTTGACCGGGATTAGCTTGATATCTGCTCGTGACACTCAGAGCAAATGCCACATCCGGTCTGGTAGATATCATCCCATACATGATACTCCCTATGGCTGACGCATATGGTATGTGTGTCATTTTCTCTATCTCTTCGTCAGTCTTGGGACACATAGACTTGGATAGAGAGACTCCATGAGACATAGGTAGATGTCCTCTCTTGGACTCATCCATTGAAAACCTTTTCAATATAGTGTCGATGTAGGTAGCTTGAGTAAGTCCTATCATTCTCTTAGATCTATCTCTATAGATCTGTATCCCTAGAATATAGGACGCCTCACCCAAATCCTTCATCGAGAATCTACCTGACAACCATATCTTTGTTGACTGCAAAATCCTACATCATTCCCAATGAGTAAGATGTCATCAACATAAAGTACTAAGAATGCCACAGCATCCTTAACTACTTTCTTGTACACGCACGGTTCCTCCGGGTTCTTGATGAAACCAAAATCCTTTATTGTTTCATCAAATTTCTGGTTCCAACTTCTTGATGCTTGTTTGAGACCATAAATTGATCTCTGAAGCTTACATACCTTATGCTCGCTTCCCATAGATGTGAATCCCTCAGGCTGCATCATATAGATCTTTTTCTTAATGTTTCCATTAAGGAATGCAGTCTTCACATCCATTTGTCATATCTCATAGTCATACCATGCAGCAATGGCAATAAGGATTCTTATGGACTTGAACATTGCGACTGGTGAAAAAGTTTCATCATAGTCAACTCCTTGTCTTTGAGTATAACCTTTTGCCACCAATCGTGCCTTGTAGGTGAGTACCTTTCCATCAGGCCCAAGTTTTCTCTTGTAGATCCATTTACACCCTATTGGAACAATTCCATCGGGACGATCTACTAAAGACCAAACTTGGTTTGTATGCATCGAATCTATTTCCGACTGCATAGCTTCAAGCCATAAATTCGAATCTGCATCAGAAATTGCTTCCTTGAAGTTTCTTGGATCACATCCAATGTTGGGTTCACTTTGATCCCCTTCAAGAAGAAGACCATATCTAATAGGAGGCCTAGAAGTCCTCTCGGATCTTCTAGTAATAGGCGTGTCTTGTGATGATTCTTGAGGTATAGGATCGTTATTTTGTATCTCGGGTTCTTCTCGAATTTCTTCGAGTTCCATCATCTTGCCTTTCTTATCCAATAAGAACTCCTTCTCCAAGAAGGTGTCATTCCTTAAAACAAACACTTTTGTTTCAGTAGGATGATAGAAATAATATCCGATTGAATTATTCGGATACCCTACAAAATAACATAAGGTGGATCGACTATCCAACTTATCTCCCACTGTCTGCTTCACGTAAGCAGGACATCCCCAAATCCTCAAGTACGAATACTTAGGAGCTTTGCCATTCCATAACTCGTATGGTGTTTTGTCCACTGCTTTAGTGTGGACGTTGTTCAACAACAATACCGCCGTTTCAATAGCATAGCCCCAAAACGAAGGTGGGAGCTCAGTGAAGCTCATCATAGATCAAACCATGTCCAACAAGGTTCGATTGCGACGCTCCGAAACACCATTCAGCTGAGGTGTCATAGGAGGAGTCCACTGAGAGAAAATCCCATTCTCTTTTAGATAATCCAAGAACTCGGTACTTAAGTATTCTCCACCTCGATCTGATCGAAGTGCTTTAATACTCTTACCTAGTTTGTTTTCTACTTCAGCCTTGAATTCTTTGAACTTTTCAAATGTTTCAGACTTATATTTCATCAAATATAAGTACCCATACCTAGAATAATCATCAGTAAAGGTAATGAAGTAGGTGTGACAAAATTTTGTACCAATACTAAATGGTCCGCAAACATCTATATGGATCAAATCCAATAGATTTTGACTACGCTCTGGCTTCCCTTTGAAAGGAGATTTAGTCATTTTTCCTTTGAGGCAGGACTCACAAGTAGGTAGAGAGTTAATATCAGACATATCAAACATGTCCTCTCCCACTAGCTTGTTCATCCTCCTTGAAGAAATATGACCTAGCCTAGCATGCCAAAGGTTTGCTGGGTTTTGATTATCAATTTTTCTTTTATTTGTTGTTACCGGTTTATCAACATAATTAATTGGAACGTCTTTTAATTTTAAGTTATATAGATTGTTTTCAAGTTGTACACATCCAATTAAACATTTATTCTTGTAAATATTGCAAATCTCATTCACAAAATTGCAAGAAAAACCATCTCTATCAAGCATAGAAATAGAAATAATGTTTTAACCAAATCTGGCACATATAAAACATCTCTCAAAAATAACTTAAAATCATTCTGCAAAATTAAACAAATGTCTCCCACAGCTTTGGCTTCAACTCGAGAACTATTTCCGAGTCTCAGCTGGGTCTCACCCATCCTAAGCTTGCGACTTCTTGTCATCACCTGCAAATCATTGCAAATGTAAGATCCACATCCGGTATCCAATATCCAAGAAGTAGTATTAAGTGAAACATTTATTTCAATATAAAACATACCCTTCGCAGTTCGTAACTGCTCGAGATATTTCTTGCAGTTACATTTCCAATGACCGGGTTTCTTGCAGTGATGGCAAACATCCTTGGATTTTTCCATGTTTGAAGCCTTTGTCTTGTTCTTCTTCTCGGGTTCGGTTTTCTTGGATGGGGCAGAACGTTTCTTACCCTTTGTACTTGGCCCCATCTTAGTAGAAGAAGAGGAGCCCACCAAGAGAACCGATTTATCCTTCTTTAAAGTGGCTTCATAAGTTACAAGCATATTGACCATCTCTTCAAGGGAGGCCTCTATCTTGTTCATATTGAAATTCACCACAAAACCGTCAAACGATGAAGGAAGAGAGAGAAGTAATAAGTCCACATTGAGTTCATGCTCCAATACCAATTCAAGCGTTACCAACTTCTGAATGAGCCAAATCACGCGTACCCCATGATCACGGACCGAAGTCCCTTCACGCATGCGACACGTCATTAACTCTTTTACAGTAGCGAACCTTTCAGCTCTCGATTGAGCCCCAAAAAGTTCCTTGAGTTGTGCGTGAATGTCAGCAGCATTCACGGTATCCTCAAATCGCCTCTGGAGTTCATCAGACATCGAAGCTTGCATATAGCATTTGGCCTTGATATCATGGTCCCACCATTTATCAAGTTTGGCCAACTCTTCCGGACTTATATCAGCTGGTGCTTCCTTCGGAAGAGATTTTTCTAACACGTAGAACATCTTCTCCGAGGTCAAGACAATCTTCAACTTACGGAACCATTCCGTATAGTTTGCGCCAGTCAGTTTGTTTTGTTCGAGAATAGAGAATAGTGGATTGCGCGAATTCATCTTAATGAAATACTGAAAAGAAACAGACAATAATCAGTGATTGTTTAATTAATTTACTAAGACATAAAATAAGGCAAAATTTATTTTATGAATCTCACTCCCACTATTTTAACAATTTCACTACCCTCTAGTGAAAACGAGAAACATTTTCTTTAGTGGGAACATGGAGTCCAATTGACAAACTATAGTCCCGAATAATATCAGCCAACCATAATTTTCAAATGGTAGATCCCAATTGCTTCCAAAGCAACCTCCATGTTTTTACCTCATGTCCAATAAGGGCCCAATAATATGACGCCGTTTATTGTGACACGTCAAGATGACCCATCAATATTAAGTTGTGATGGACGGTCGCCATGTGGATCCCCAATAATATGAGCCAATCCCATGGAAGTTCCATCCAACTTACAACATGTGTCGATCCAATGTACAGCTTTTCGATGAACGGGCCCCCCCAATAATATGAGCCGAACCGTATCCGCGGGTAGCATCTCATACATTGATCGTTGATGGAAGGTAGGAACATTTAAACAATATTTAAATTCCCTTTTGTTTATCTTGATATCAATTTTAAATCATATTTAAAATGAGGGATTTTAATTTCGAAAATTTGTCTCATCATTTAAAATTTGTATGCTTGCGAGATTCATACAATTTAGTCTAAACATGCATACAACAATAATATTATATATTATTTTAGGATGATCGATTCCATTACTAATCGACCCGTGGTTGCCAATCACGAGTCTAAGTCCAATCCTAGGTAATATGCAAGTATGCAATGCAATCCTATTACATTGAGCTTTCAATTTACATTTCTTCGGTCTTTTTTGTCTGCTGGGCTCACCTTTGTCTTCAAATCTTCATCTCCCACTAAGTCTAAAATTTACAATAAATTTCGATGACAAGCAGAATACATATTTAAGGGGTGGGAACGGACCATAAACCAGACTCACTTTTATTACATATGACAATTCATATTGGGCCATAAACCAGGCCCATTAATAAATCCAACAACAATAATTAAAACCAAATGTAAACAACCTAACATACACCTATAACATTGGTCATGGCAATCGATCATCCTTATCCAATAATATGTAATTCAAAAATTAATTTATTGGATATCATGCAATGACAATAAATATAAATAGATAAAATCATATTTCATACATAAAATCTTATTTTATATATAAAATCATATTTTATCTAGTTTATCCATAAAATCATATTTTACATATAAAATCCTATTTATACATAAAATCATATTTTATTATCAATTGTACCATAATTATTAATTTTATAAAATCTAATTTAATGGATAAAATTTATAAATTTTCCAAAAATTCAAATTTATCCAAAAATCAATTTTTAAAATTTCGGACTCAAACAATTTGATCCGATGCCTCGTGGACCAATCAAAAACAATTTTCAATCGGACCAAAAACTGAAATTTCAAAAATTTCAAAAAATCAAAAATTATATTTTAAAATTTTCGGACTGCCCGGGACAATCCCGGGCAGCCCGGCCTCCACGTGGGACAGGGTTGCCCACGTGGAGGTGGGCAGCCAATCGCTGCCCTTGGGCAGCGATCAAATCGCTGCCCTGGGCAGCGCCATGCGCTGTCCGATTGCCCTGGAATTTAATTTAAAATTTTCGTTTTTTTTTTCTGAAAAATCGAGGCCGGTACAATCGAATAAATTTTAATCGTAAAATCCGAGAACAACCTGTCTCTGATACCACTGTTGGAACACGGTCGTTCTCCGGATCGAAAAAGAAAGAGATACCCGTTGCAGCGAAAGTTTTAAAATTTTATATGGAACGATTCCATATGGATATCAAATTCCTACGATTAAAATTGATAACATAAAATTTAAACAATGTAAATTTTACCTTAAAATCTCGAAACTAGATTATGGACACCAACAATTAAACTGCTCTTGTTGTATATCCCATGAACTGATGAACGAACGTTTTTTCAATCAGGTCCACGAACAGAAGTTTAATCCCTCTGATAGACTGCACTAGAAAGTCTATCAGAAGTTTCTACGAAGAGAAATAACAGATTTGATCTGCTAATTCAGACTGCAAATTCGAAATTTGCAGACTGAAAAATCCCAAAGACAGAGGGAAGGGGGGCGGCCGAAACTAGAGAGAAACTCTCTAGGGTTTTCGAAAATTTATGACCTTCTGTTGTGTAATTTCTGCACTGCAATAACTTATTTATAATGTGGACTGCTAACAGCTTAGGGCCCATTAGTCATAAGTTCAAGCCTGACAAACAAAGCCCGCATGTTCAGAAATTAATATAAAATTCATCGTGACTCAGATTGATAAACAAATTTCACCAATGTGCACAGAAACCATTTCTGCATCTTTTAAAGTCAAGACAAATTTTCTGAATCCGAATTCAGTGGTTTCCAAAAATGTCCATCACTATGTCATTTTAGGAAATCTTACTCCCTCTTCTCTTAAATAAGAAGTCCCACTTTTTTATTCACTAAATTTAACTCTTTAAATTTAATTATCTCAACGGGGATTAAAAATCCATTACTTGTGTAACCCTCAATGGTTCAGGGATACAGCTAGCCGTGGGCTCACAACTCCTTGTGACTCGGAACAACAATTTTTGACTTACCCAACGAATCATGGTAAGAGCGCCTAGCAACATCGCCCCATGATTTCCTAGGTATCACTGATAGTGCCTGCAAGAACCAATAGATTTTGGTTAGCGTACAGTACGGTCCCTTCATCCATATATCCCGATCGAATCAACAACCATTGGTAAATCGAGAGTCGTTCGAGATTCGATAACTATGCATTACATCTTGGAGATCAAATAGTGATATCGCATGTGTTACTAGGAACACCGAGTAACCTAAAACACATCATGTACTCTGGCCAGAGATTCGTCACACTAATATCTTCTCATATCGCATAGGATATCCACACTCGCAAGTATGTGGTGAATCCTTGACAACAAAGCATCGACTCCTATATGTGTCGTAACTATACCCAATCCCGACACCTAATGACCCCAATAGAGTCGGTAAACGAGTCAAAGTACAGTACTAGCATATAGAGTCTCAATGATGTTTCAAGTAGTAAGGACTAATGGTGTACAACCAAAACTGCGGACTTTATCCACTCGATAAGTGATAACCACTTGGAAAGTCCGGATAGGGTAGTTCGATCATTCATCATATGAATATCCATTTGCATGCTTTGAACATCTCTATGTTCCTACTCGGCATCGCAAATGCTAGTCTCAATCTCGAGCGATCCTTATACTTATTAACGGATGGCTCAATCGACTAGGAACTGTTTAGAATATACAATGACTATAAGATGTGTTTCATGATAGTCATCCCCATGTGCTACCACATCTTATTTTAGTATATTCAAGGTCTTTATCAAAATAGAAATAGTATATCATTATATAATAATAAGATAAAGTGAGCGCCATTTAAAGAACGTATATTATATTAAACAAAGATTGTTTACAAAAAGAGACTCTCAAAGCCCTTAGCCACAAGTTGGCTAACGGGGCATCAACTCTTTCAGAAATTCTATCAGAAGTTTCTATGAAGAGATTTAACAGATCTGATCTTCTAAACCAGACTGCAATTTTCGAAAATTGCAGACTGAAATTTTTGAACAGGAGAGGGGAGGGGGCGGCCAAACCTAGGGAGAGTGCTCTCTAGGTTTTGAAAATTATGAGCTCCTTGTCTTCAATTTCTGTACTGCAATAACTTATTTATAACATGGGGTGCTAACAGCTTAGGGCCCATTAGTCATAAGTTCAAGCCTGACAAGCAAAGCCCGCATGTTCAGAAATTAATATAAAATTTATCATGACTCAAATTGATAAACTAATTTTACCAATCTGTACAGAAACCTTTTCTGCATATTTTAAAGTCAAGATAAATTTTTTGAATCCAAATTCAGTGGTTTCCAAAAATGGCATCTCTATGTCATTTTACGAAATCTCACTCCCTCTACTCATCAATAAGAAGTCTTACATCTCATTCGCTAAATTTAACTCATTAAATTTAATTATCTCAACGGGGGTTAGAAATCTATTACTTGTGTAACCCTCAATGGTTCAGGGATACAGATAGCCGTGGGCCCACAACTCCTTGTGACTCGGAACAACAATTTTCGACTTACCCATTGAATCATGGTAAGATCGTCTAGCAACATCTCCCCATGATTCCCTAGGTATCACTGATAGTGCCTGCAAGAACCAGTGGATTTTGGTTAGCGTACAGTACGGTCCCTTCATCCATATATCCTGATCGAATCAACAACCATTGGTATATCGAGAGTCGTTCGAGATTCGATAACTATGCAATGCATCTTGAAGATCAAATAGTGACATCGCATGTGCAACTAGAAAACCAAGTAACCTAAAGCACATCATGTACTATGGCCAGAGATTTGTCACACTAATATCTCCTCAGATCGCATAGGATATCCACACTTGCAAGCGTGTGGTGAATCCTTGACAACAAAACATTGACTCCTATATGTGTCGTAACTGTACCCAATCTCGACACCTGATGACCCTCATGGAGTCGGTAAACGAGTCAAAGTATAGTACTTGCATATATAGTCTCCATGATGTTTCAAGTAGTAAGGACTAATGGTGTACAACCAAAACCATGGACTTATCCACTCAATTAGTGAAAATCACTTGGAAAGTCCGAGTAGGATAGTTCGATCATCCATCCAATGAATATTCATTTCCATGCTTCGAACATCTCTATGTTTCATACCAATGAAGCGTGGTACTCGGCATCGCAAATGCTAGTCTCAATCTCGAGCGATCCTTATCCTTATTGCGGACGGCTCAATTGACTAGGAACTGGTTTAGAATATACAGTGCTTATAAGATGTGTTTCATGATAGTCATCCATATTCACTATCACATCTTACGTGCACTCTAGTATATTTAAGGTCTTTATCTAAACATCGTATAGTACGTCACAACATAATAATATGATAAAATATAAATTAAATGCCAATGAAAAGTGTAAATTACATTAAATAAAAATTATTTACATATAGAGTCATAAAGGCCCTTAGCCACAAGTTGGCTAACAGGGCACCCACTCTTTCAAATTTAACTTAAAATTTTGTTAAAAAATATTGAGAAATGTTTTTTTGAAAATTCTCCGAAACAAAAGTAATCGCACGAAAAACATCAAGTCTTTGCGCCCTTGGGCGACAACTAAATTCAAGTGACTACGTCCGCACCGAGGGAAAAAAATTCCGATCTAATTATCTTAAATTTTAATCTTTCCCCATTTTATTATGAATATAAATAGAATTCTCTATACCGTGTCATTAAAATTTAAAGAAATCTTATATTCAAGAATGTAATGTATAAATAACCCAATTTTCTTGTATCAAAAAAGTGGTTCGTTCAATTTTCACGAAAAACGTCTATCTACCATGCTTGTACAAGTAAATTAAATTAGTGGTGGTTTAATTTGACTTTAATTCATATTGAAACTTACCTAATTGTTAATTTTTCAATATTTGACTAGCCTCAATATGAAAATGTTGAATGATTTGATAAAGAATTCGGTAACTTGTATATTAAATGAAGTCGGCTACCAATAAAAATTGAAAATCGGTTAATATATTTGACATTTCAGAATCTGCGTAGTAGAATTTGAGTAATGCTACATGTACAACCAAATTTGTACAACAATTTTTACACCACAAAAAATTCAATACAAAATTTAAATTTATCAAATCTCACGATACATTGAATGCAAAAAAAATCTCACGATATCATATCAAAATCTCACGAGATAATAGCAAAATATCACGACATAATTGTTGTAAATATCGTTGTACGATATATTGGTTGTACCTCTACCATTATTCTTACAATTTACATGAGATGGGAATATGGATAGCCATTTCATGTGCTTATCCAGAGCCACATATACTCCGGATTTGACACAGATCGATCCGAGAAGTTTTTTGTTTCTCAATACAGCAGTATTCAGTTTTTTTTTCTTTTTTTTTTTTTCCAAATAATCGAATTACTCATTCTTATTAATATGATCAGAGAATTAAAAAATTGTGAAATTTATGGGGATATGGTTTTTCGGAATATATTGAAATTTATTTCGAGACAATCGTATATACATGCAATTGTCCATATAGTCTTGTTAAATTTCCATGTAGGCCGAACCCGCCGAATTGATGATTAGTAATGCGCAAATATGGGTCGAGAGAATGGGCTCATGCAATGTAAGAAATGGTCTGGACTTCAGCAGACTAGAGATGAGTAAATACAGACAATCTGCCCCAATAACAAAAAACCTTGAATTACATAAAATAAAAATAAAAAATTATCACGTGATGCAATAAAAAAATTAACTTTGGTAGCACATGTATCTGAATTTTTTCAGGAAAAAGTTATTGAATTTATATGTGTTATTTCGAAAATCGATATATCAATTTTAGAGAAAAAAAAGTTGCGTGTGTGTATAAAGTGGAGTGGAGCGGATGGAGATGGGGGACAAAACTCTAAACTTTTTAATATAATTTCTGAAAACGAAACAAAAATATATTAAAAGTTGGGAGAATAAAATTGAAAATAAAAAGTCAATAAAAATAGTCAACGACACATGAATTCGAGGACTGAAAATGTTTGAAATAATAATAATAATAATGGAGTGTATACGTGGAAAGTATAAAAATGCAAAAGAAGACAAAATATAAAAATCCAAGGGTGGAGAATCGATCGCGCCTTTCTGAAAAGCCGCGGAAACACGGAGCCGCTCGAACCCATAGTTTGGAGCTAAGATATTCTCTTCCCATCACATCACATCCCTCCACCAACTTATTAACAAGGAATGCGTTTGGCTTCAATGGACCAATTATTTTACAATAAAAAAAAAACACACACACACACTATATATCTAATTGAAGCATTGAAATGTGAAAAAACCATAGCTTAAAAATTATATTTCTAGCTTTAAAGATCTTGCTTCAAAGATTACACATCATTCATATAGAACTCATGCTTTAATATTAATAATTATTGTAAAGAGTCATAGTTTCTTTTTCTCTTTCACACATGTTAGATTTTCATTACATTGATTTCTTAATATAATTCATCTACATGACATAGCCACATCTTGTTTGGTCCATTATAGTATTGAAAACCAATGCAAACATCATGTTTTGTTTCATTTAGTTGCTCATATGAACAAAACAAATGTAGAAAGTAATAGTAATTCATGAAGAAAGAACTTCATATTGTATTAAGTAATTTTGATATTTTTAATATATTGAATATAATAAAGACATATAAAAAAATATCTATATTAATAGTAATCATACAAAACTTGAAAATACAATGCTATTTAATTTTAATTTTAATTTTCTACACCCCAAACACTCCCTATATCTTAACCCAACCAGGGTTACTTTTGAACTTAAACCCCACTCCAAGCTTTTATAGACCACTAGTCTTATAATTAACTCCAAAATTCACTCCTTTCACTCTCTCTATTCTTCTTTTCCTTTTTTCCTTCGAGTTTAAGAAATCTCAGAGGAAAACGAAAAGATTAGACAGCAAAACTAAGATTCTCGTTTCCTTAATTACAAGATCATGAGCTGCAATGGCTGCAGAGTTCTGAGGAGAGGGTGCAGCGATGAATGCATACTAAGGCCGTGTTTGGATTGGATCGAAACCCCACAAGCCCAAGCCAACGCAACCCTTTTCGTTTCCAAATTCTTCGGCCGCAGCGACCTCATGTCCTTCATCTCCGCCGTCCCTCAACACCGTAGACCCGGTGAGTATATAATATTGATTCCGATCATGAATGAACAATTTGTTGCGTGATCCGTGTTGATCTTTAAAACTTTTCGGATTCTTTTTTCTTGTTTAATTTTTAAACAGCTCTGTTTCAGTCCCTGCTGTTTGAAGCATGTGGGCGTTCCGTGAACCCAGTGAACGGGGCGGTGGGGCTTTTATCCACCGGAAACTGGCACATCTGCCAGGCGGCGGTGGAGACAGTCCTCTCAGGTGGCTCTCTGAGGCCGCTGCTCGCCGGAGTTCAACTGCCTTGGAAAGACGACGAAGAACAGCTGGGTGCTAAGCTCCGAGTGCATGGAACCATCGCCGTCAAAGAATGGGGTGGCGGCGGGGAGAACACGGCGTCGTTCGGGTCCGGAATATCGGAAATATCGCCGGGAATAGGAAGAGATAAGGTTAAGAAGAATATTGGTAACAAAGAGCCAAAGCTACTCAACCTTTTCGCGTAATAAAAATAATCATGATGATGACATAATTAAATGGACTAATTAATTAACCTTTTTGGAGACTGAGCTTAAAAATGTAATAAGGAGAGTTTATAGGGGCCTCCTATTTTGACTTTTTTGGTAATTAAATGGCTAAATATGTACCTCTCTTTTCAAAGCATTTAACACAATGCTTTGCCTTAAGAATTGAGTATTATAACAACCACTTATTATCGCATGCTTACAATTACAAGAGTGATTCATTCTTATATATACAAATATCAAAATGCATGCATGTCACCTTTTTGGTTAGATATAATTAACATGGTTGCACTAAAATTTTTTAATATATTATATATTAAATATTATTATAATTATGATTCCGTATTGAGTTAATTAATGCAATAGTATTTGTTTTTTCTTTTTGAAAAATAAAAAAGAAACATGCATATAATTAATAATACGCGATACGCACATTTTGCGATCCACGTCAGGAGGACAATGATGTTTTCTTCCTCAATTAACCAGCAGTGGGATCAACGTCACCATATCCTTTTGAGCTGAAAGTTAAAAGAAATTGTTCTATTAATCTCTCCCCCATATTTTAGATTAATAATATTGTTTAATAGAATATATATATATATATATACACACAAATTAATTGATAATCAGTCGTGAGATATCCAAAAAAAATTTACTTATATTATATTATTTATATATAATTGTGTATTATAATTTGTCTAGATTAATAGTCAATATTAGAGCATGAGTCTGCTAACTGTGTGTCAATTCTACTGCAAAGACCAAATCTCGTGATCTTATATAGCTGAACTTTTTTCGTCCGTTAGCGTGTGTATGTGTGTGTGTGTTTTTTTTTAAAATTAATATTTTGTTCGAGTTTTTTTTTCGGAAAAAAAAAATATATAAAATTGTTCGAGTTACAAAGTGTAATTATTGTACTTTAACTTTGGTACAATTGTATGCAATCCAATTACCATAGAATTGTGTGTTCAAGAGCAAAGTTGTGATTAAGAAATGACACATTATAACACGAATATGATAAAATTAACACAACAAAGATAAATAAATATGGAGTTCAATGTAAATAGTCAGTACAAACAATTCATTAATTTATTTCTTAACAATTAATTGAAAACAATGATAGAAGAGTTAATTAAGGATGACCACCATGCTTGAGTTGAGAGGGAGGAGGAGAAGGTCCTGGGTTTGGGATGTATGGCATCAATGGAGTACCGTGCTGGACCGGACCGGGTCGTATGGACGCCTTTGAACTCGGAACCGGATCGATAAGACGATAATCTTCCAAGTTAATTTCTCCCACATTTCTTTCAACTTTTGAGACGACCAAAGGATCCATTTCGTTCTGTAGCTATAGGTTGGTTCACGATCGAGGAAGAAAAAAATTGAAAGATATACATAGCTAGCTAGTGTTTACAATCTCTAAAAATAAATTATTATGAAGATTTTTTTTACAAATTTACTTATTTTTAAAGGTTGCAAACAGTACTGTCATAATCATTCAATAGCACGTAAAATCATCGTCAAAATCTAAATTTCCTATATGTATGCCGCTGGTGTAGTTGACCTAATGCCACGATAGTGTTTTCTAAATTTGTTAGGACATAATTGGTATAAGAGAATGAGGTGGGAATAGAATGAGCATTCTCATCTCATTCTTTATATCCATGTTTGGTTTGGCATGAGAATGGGAATAGTCATTTCGAATAACTATTCCATCCATTTTTTGATGGAATGACCATTCTCACCTCCCATTTTCATATTTATGTGTAATATTTTCCATATTTAAATTATTTAAATTAATATTTACTTATATAATTATAACAATATATTATAATATATATAAAAATAATTATGTTATTATGTTATTATTATATTAATAATGATATTTTGTAATATTAATTATTAGTATTATGATTTATTTATTACTATTATTTATGAAAGTATTAATAAAAAATATTTTTATTTATTTATTACAACATTTTATTATTATTTAATATTATTCTGAAAATAATAATTAATATTATTTATCTATAATTATTAAAATTAAAACTAATATTATAATTGTATCTTATTATTATAATAAAATAAAATTATTATTATAAAATAAAAAATTTTAATTATTGAAACTATATAATGATAATTTTATAATAATTGCTACATCTTCAATATTAATAATAATAAAAATTTTATGAATTACTATTATTTTGATATATGTAGTTAAAATATGATTTGTTTATTAAAAATTATTTCATTCCATTACTTTTTCATTTCAATAGTATCAATCGTTGGAATGAAATAAAACAACCATTTCATTCTCAATCTCATTTCATTCCAAAATCGATTTCATTCCTATCTTATTCCTTTCCAAGGTACTAATCATGCCCTTAATGTGCGACTAAAATTGTAAATAGAAAAACTTGTAGAATAAAAACTACAATTTTCCATGCATGCATTAAATATAAGATACAAAATATTATCTTAGATTTATAAAACCTCTCGATATGTAGCATTAATATAAATATTATATTGTTTGCTTGAAGATGCTATTTATATTTACACTACCAAATAATTACAACTGTACATAGAAAAATCTCTTAATTTTTAATGATATATGAAATAGTTAATCATTATAAAGTAAGAGTATGTTCTATTAGCATATAATTAAATACAAATTAAAATATCCTTAATTATATAATATAATATAATATAATATAGAAGGATTTTGGGAATTCGAGATATCAAATCAAAATAACTAAATTTCAATTAGAATGTATTTGATTAAAAATTAGAATAATCAACCAATGACGCTGTATAGCTCCAGAAGACGAAGCTTTTATCCTAATCTTCATAAATTTAAGCCCTCGTTATGAAAAATGTATTGTTTTCAGAGGGCCAACGTCTATTTTTTTTTTTCTTTCAAAAAAAAAAAACATTAGTTTCAGTGATGAGATTGGGCCAAGGATCCAGTAAATTAACATGCGGTTGGGACCATGATGCCAGCAGCTATAGATTTTTAGCTAGTGATTGAGAAAATTTGTTGGAAAATACTTCTTAATTTTTATTTAATAAAAATTTAAAATTTTGTGAAATTTTATTAACCAAAAAAAATAAAAAAGTGCTGCGTAGAAATTCTTTCACACATTGTTTTAATCTAATTCATCAAGATAATTAAGAGGGATCTTTGACATAATTATCGAAATTTATTACTTAGAACTTAGTAGAACAACAAATTAAAAAAGTATATATATATACCTTAAGTTTTCTATCTTCCGAAGGGGATGCCACTGCATTGTCAATGCTCGCCCAACTCACACCTGCAAGAGTAATCACCATCAATTTATGCAACCAAGGGAATCTTGAACTTAATTAGAAATCACCTTCAACTAATTTTCATGCAGATTAATTAGTTATATAATATGGACCCAGCAATATCAAATCATCCCAAAATCATGAGCAATATCAATTGATCTTCGTTCTGTTTCATCTTTCAAGCCATTAGCTAGCCAAGAATATTCAGACGTGTGGAGAGATTCATTTCCCCGCAATTTTTCTCCCGATCGAACTTCCCGTAAAATTTTTAAATGGACAGAAAATGATGATTAATTATATGTACGTATTAATAATTACCAGGATTTGAGGAGGTGCTAGTGCTACAGCTACTCCCTTTACTGGTACTGTAACCAAAAGCAGCAGTTCCAATATTCACCAACAACAGAAACATTAACAATGATCCATAATCCTTCATGATACCGGCCAAACACGAACTAACGAACCCTTTGGATTTTTGAAAATATATATAAGCATAAACTTAATTTGAGTGATTTTTTAATGAAAAAATGATGAGTCATGATGAAGATGGTGTGGTTTTTTAATTACATTGCTAGCTGTTGTGCTATGGGATGGGCATTGCATTTAAAAATCTTGCTTTTTGCTGCGAAAAATTGAATGCATTTGCAGCTAGCGCTTTGGGAATGCGAGCCCCTTCTCTGCAGATATTCAAAGATTTATAATTTCTCATTATTCGACTGTATTGTTGGTGGTAATTACGGTTCTTACGATTGTGGATTATATCGAAGCGAATATGACGATAAAATATTTCTCTAATTCACACAAGATATCACCAAAAAAAAGAACAACTCTTTTTTTTTTACTTTTTATTTTCTTCTCTACTGTCAATACAAAAGAGAAGAATGTAATCCAATAACTGAAATAAGAGAGCTCTATTTATAGTAGATCTTTCATTCTTCTTTCTTCAAACATTCGATGTGGGATTCTTTAATAGGCATCACCCTTAACAATTCTCCCACTTGAAAACTTGATTTCAATCATGGCTTCACACAGTCAATGCAGCAACTCATCCCTCCTTGCTTATACTTGCAATCCAACTGAAGTCGAACACAACTTCAGTTTGTTAGTGGTCACCGCCTTTGTGAACATATCAGCTGGATTTTTACTTCCATAAATCTTCTCAAGCATCAATATTCCATCTTCCAAAACTAATCTGATAAAATGGTATCGAACCTGTATATGCTTCGTAATAGCATGATAAACAGGATTCTTTGCCAAATGAATAGCACTCTGACTGTCACAGTGTAATGTGCTATCCTCAAGCTTCTGACCCAACTCTTCAAAGAATGATCTCAACCAAATCATCTCTTTGCTCGCTTCCGTGACTGCAACGTACTCAGCTTCAGTAGTCGAAAGTGCAACAATCTTTTGCAACTTGGACACCCAACTTACTGCCGTACCACCCAATGTGAACACATATCCAGTAGTACTCTTTCTGCCATCTAAGTCACCACCCATGTCGGCATCGACATATCCTTGTAAGTCCTGATTAGTCCTCCTGAAGCATAGAGATAAACCAGCAGTACCTTTCAAGTATCTGAGAATCCACTTCACTGCTTCCCAGTGTTGTTTTCCCGGATTGCTCATAAACCTGCTCACAACTCCCACTGCATGTGCTATGTCTGGTCTGGTGCACACCATTGCATACATGAGGCTTCCGACAACAGAGACATAAGGAATCTTATTCATATAAGCATGCTCCTGCTCCGTCGATGGTGATTGGACTTTGGTTAGTTTGAAATGACTAGCCAAAGGAGTATTAACTGGTTTAGCTTCATCCATGTTGAATCTGCTAAGCACCTTTTTCACGTACTCTGCCTGAGATAACTTCAAGACTCCGTTCACCCGATCTCTTGAGATCCTCATTCCAAGGATTTGCTTTGCAGCACCCAAATCCTTCATTGTAAATTCTTTTGATAATTCTCTCTTGAGTTTATCAATCTCCACCAGACATGATCCTGCTATCAACATGTCATCCACATATAGTAGTAGAATGATATAAGAACCATTAATCTTCTTCATATAACAACAGTGATCCGCCTGACACCTCAGGAAACCGTTGTTATTCATGAATCCATCAAACTTCTTGTACCACTGTCTTGGAGCTTGTTTGAGACCGTACAAGCTCTTCTGAAGTTTGCATACCATTTTCTCCTTCCCTCGTACTTCAAATCCCTGTGGCTGCTTCATATAAATTTCTTCATCCAAGTCACCATGAATAAACGCCGTCTTTACATCCAACTGCTCCAGATGTAAGTCTTTCTTAGCCACTAGTCCAAGTACAGTTCTGATAGTGGTTAACTTCACCACTGGAGAGAAAATCTCGGTATAATCAACGCCTTCCCGCTTTTGAAAACCTTTCACAACAAGTCTCGCCTTGTACCGCTTGCTACCATCAACTTCTTTTTTGATCCGGTACACCCACTTGTTGTGTAATGCCTTTTTGTCTTTCGAAAGTTCTGTTAACTCCCAAGTCTGATTGGATGACAGTGTCCATCTCGTCTTTCATGGCTAACTCCCACTTGATTGAATCATCATTTTGCATCGCTTCATCAAAGGTCTCTGGTTCACCTTTATCTGTCAGCAAAATATAATGAAGTGCAGGGGAGTATTTTTGAGGTGGTCTGATTGTTCTTGACGATCTCCTGAGTTCAATCACCGGAGTTTGTGGATCAACTTCTTGTGCAGTTTCTTCTTCCTGCTTACTATCATCCGACTCATTCATAGGAATATCTATCAATGGCACTTCATTTGACTTCTGGACTTCAGGACATTTATCTCCTGCTGCAATGTCTGCCTTGTCCTTGTACAAAACTTGCTCATTGAAAATGACATCTCTGCTCCGAATGATCTTTCGATTTTGGTCATCCCAGAATCGATAACCAAAATCATTATCTCCATAACCAATAAAGAAACATTTCTTTGATTTCTGATCAAGTTTCGTTCTACTGGCTGAACCGATGTGAACATATGAGAGACAACCAAACACTTTCAAGAACGAAAGGTTTACTCCTTTGCCGCTCCAGACCTCCTCTAGTATTCTGCAATCAAGTGGTACCGAAAGTCCTTTGTTGATCAGATACGCTGCAGTGTTAACTGCATCAGCCCAGAATGATTTCGGCAATCCTGCGTGCAATCTCATGCTCCTGGCACGTTCATTCAGGGTTCTGTTCATTCTTTCAGCCACACCATTTTGTTGAGGTGTACCAGGAATGGTTTTCTCCATCTTGATCCCGTTTTGTGCACAATACTTCTTGAACTAAAAATCTTCATATTCTCCTCCGTTATCAGACCGTAAGCACTTCACTTTTAAGTTGGTCTCATTTTCCACCATGACTTTCCACCTCTTAAAGGTTTCGTAAACATCAGATTTATTTTTTAAAAAATAAACCCAAACCTTCCTGCTCGAATCATCAATAAACGTGACATAATATCGTGAGCCTCCAAGGGATGTCACAGGAGATGGTCCCCATACATCAGTATGAATCAAATCCAACTTTGCTGCTTTCGGTTCTCTACCGCCTTTCGAAAAGCTCACCCTTTTCTGTTTTCCAAGAACACAACTTTCACACAATTTGTGTTCGATAGTTTTTAACTCCGGTAGCTTTCCTTTTGATATCAGCATCTTCATTCCCTTCTCACTCATATGTCCAAGTCTACAATGCCATAGACTTGAGTTGCTAACATTTCTCTGCAACTGGAATTCATATAAAGAGTTCTAGTTTTTGTTCCTCGAGCAATAATCATGGCCCCTTTGCTAACTTTCCAAGAGCCATCACCAAAGGTCACTTTATGGCCTTCTTCATCGAGCTGTCCCACTGAGATTAGATTCCGGGTCAACTTTGGTACATGCCTCACTTTGTTGAGCTTTCAGATAGATCCGTTTGATATTTTCAAACTGACATCACCCATACCAGCTATTTCCAAAGATTTTCCATCAGCCAGGAAAACTTTTTCGTAATTACCAACAGTGTAATTACTGAATAGCTCACGATCACTAGTGGTATGAAACGAAGCTCCCGAATACATAACCCAAGAATCAACCGGGCTTTTCATGGATAGTACTAAGGCAACATGTACATTCTCAGTAACAACATTTGCATTATTCTTGGGTGATTTGCAGTCCTTTTTCATATGACCAGTTTTCACCACAGCTCCAGCACTTTAATTTCTTTTCAAAAGTATTTTTGTCTTTTCCAGTTCTTGATTTGGATCTGTCACGCCATCGGTTAGAACCTTTTTCGCTGCTCCTGCCTCTGCCTCTATTCTCGAGATTAAGAGCAGATCTCGATGATGTCGCTTTTTCCGAATCCATCCTGCGAACTTTTTCACCAAGAATTCGATCTCTGACATCATTGATTGTAATTTTCCTTTGCCAGCAGAATTACTAACCGTTGCCCGCATCGGCTCCCAAACATTTGGTAAAGACGCCAAAAGAATAAGTGCACGGATCTCATCATCAAACTTGATTTCCACCGATGTTAGCTGGGAAACAATCGTATTGAATTCATTGATGTGTGCCGCCACCGAAGCACCTTCCTCCATCTTCAAGTTGAATAACTTTTTCATGAGGAACACTTTATTATTTGCTGATGGCTTCTCGTATATGTCCGACAAAATGGACATCATCTCCTCCGTGGTTTTTGCCTCCGCCACGTTGTGTGCCACGTTCTTTGTTAGGATCAATCGTATTACACCTAACACCCGTCGGTCAAGGAGCTCCCACTCATCATCCTCCATCTTTTCTGGCTTCTCCCCGGATAGAGGTTGATGTAGCTTCTTGCTGTACAAATAGTCTTTAATCTGTAACCGCCAGAACGTGAAATTTATACCGTCGAACTTATTGATTTCAGGTCCCGATCCGTCATTTTCGGCCATCGCTTCTCCTGCCTTAATAAAATTTCAAAAAATCTTTTCTCCAAGGCTCCCGAACATCGTAATAGCTTTGATACCAGTTGTTGTGGATTATACCGAAGCGAACATGACGATAATAGAAATTACGGAATAAAATAATCTTCAAGAACACCAAAGATTTATGTGGTTTACCCAATATAGGATACGTCCACGGACCTGATGCAAATCTTTATTACCGGATAAATATTACAAGTGTATACAAAACACTATATCTCTCCACACCCAAGCCTCGAGTATTACCGAGAAAATATTTCTCTAACTCACACAAGAGATCACCGAATAAAAGAACAACTCTTTTTTTTCTACTCTTTATTTTCTTCTCTACTGTCAATACAAAAGAGAAGAATGAGATCCAATAACTGAAATAAGGGAGCTCTATTTATAGTAGATCCTTCATTCTTTTTTCTTCAAACATTCGATGTGGGATTCTTTAATGGGCCTCACCCTTAACATCTTACACATATTTAAATAACTTGACTTTGTTTCAGATATTGAGCTGCTCGAGTATAACATGACTTTCTTGTACTTAGCGGTGTAAACGAATCAAATCTGTTCGTGAGTTTTTCAAATCGGCTCGATAAATATTTGATTTGTATTCGAAATTATCGAACTCGAGCCGAATTCGAACATGTTCGAACTTTTTTCCGAGCCAAGCTCGAGTCAAAATTATTTTGTTCGATAGTTCGGGAATAGTTTGCGAGCCTTAATATTTAATTAATATAATATAATTATATAATAAATATATATTTCAAATTTTTTCGAACATTTAGAACTTGAAAAAAACGGTGTACGTAGTTTGTTATGTGAATCAGTCAGTGTTGTTCTTAGTGTTAAGGTTGCAAAATCTTGCTTTAGATTCTTCAATTCTTCAACATAATTCTTCAGAGATTTGAGCAGCGGATTGTACGTCTAAAGCATTACATCCTTGTGCGAAAAGTGTTTGCTAAATATTTTATAATTAGATTTTAATAAAAATTGTGTATTATGGGTTGAATAGATTTAAAAATTATTTTCACAGGGGTCAAATATGCATTTTAATATTTCAAGGGGCATTTGATGCAAAAAAAATATCAAAATCTTTTCCAGTCGCATGAGGGGCGCGTGCGCAACAATCACTCATCTGAATGAGCGAGTGTGCTAATTTTTTAAAAGATCAGGATTGAAGATGCCTATTAAAATTTCAAAGGGGAGAAGTGTGCATTTTCAATATTTCACAGGGACGAGTGTGCTAATTTTTTAAAAGGTCAAAGTTGAACAACTCAATGATGTACGGTTGTTTCATATTCCTCTGTTCTTTACTTATTTTCAAGTTTGATCAGAAAGGTGCATCGTAATTTTTGCAACATTGTAATTTTGACCAAACGAACATATCATGAATCACCAAGAAAGAATTGGTACCTCTTATTACAAAAATAAAAACATGACCCCCTTTTTATTGATATGGGCCTGTCCACTCTCATAAACGTCGCTGAAAAGTTCATTAGTCAGAAAAAGATCCAAGCGACTGTAAGGCCCAAAGGCTGAACAACCACGGAAAGTTAAAGCCCACTTTGATAATTTTGAAAAAGGGCCCAGTAGCCCACTTTAATCACGTATCTTCGGTGCGGTTCTGCAGTGAAACAAGCCCGTAGAGACGATCAAAATCTTGAAGCCGGAACCTTCGAGTAAACGTGCGAAACTTATCGTTGATTCCGGAAAAGGTGAAGATTTTTACCCAAATTTAAGTGTTTTTAGGTCTTTGTCTTAAATTTTATATTTAATAGCTTTCCTAGATTATAATTCTTCTCCAGATTTTTTGTACCACAAGGTATTGTAGAATTCGGTTCAATTTCCTGCACTTCAATTTTGTTTGAATGGACAAAATGTGACTGCGTAGAATCATGTTGGAGCTTTTGTTAGCTGTTTCGATGTCCGTTGGAAGGGAAAATGGAAATGTTGGGTTTACTGCGACTAAGTAGAACACATTGAGCTTATATACCCATTTCCCCCCTTTTTTGGATTATTTTTATTTTAATTTGTGAAGCTTGTTCTGATTTGAGTGTATCACATTGAGCTTATATAACCATTTTTTCCCTTTTTTATTTTTATTTTTTGGATTATTTTCATTTTAATTTGTGAAGCTCGTGCTTAGTTGAGTGTATTATTGTCAACTAATGTGAAGTTTCCAGTTGATCACAACTGGTGTGTATTTCTTTTTTACTACACATTGGCATTGATCTATTTGTGGAGTGCCTTGAGAGAGATTCATTTCATGAATAAGATATTTTTTTTTCAAATAATAATCGAAGCTTTGTAAGACTTCATTGCATATTTGTTGTGGGGCTATATTTGGGTAAACATCAAGTTGTCATATGCTCCCCATCAGTATATTCGGTTATCTGAATTTTTCCTTGACAATTATTGAACTTTTGAATTACTTAAAGCTCTGGCTGGATTGAAATAATGGCAAATAAAGGTAAAGTAGGAGATGTCGTGGCAGCACAGCTACCTACAAGCTTCGGTCATGAGCTTCGAGCCTGCCTTCGCTGCCGTCTCATAAAGACGTATGACCAGGTTGGTTTAATCTTCTATATGTGCATCCTTTTCCTGTTTGTTTCCTTTCAATTCTTGTTCATTATTAATTCAAAGAAAAGAAAAGGCATCACTGATACGTGAGCGATCTTCACAGTTTTTTGAATCAGGGTGTGAGAACTGTCCTTTCTTTAAGATGGAGGAGGATCCTGAACGAGTAGCTGGTTGCACTACCCCCAATTTCAACGGGTTTGTTTCTCTTTTAATTTATCTTAAAAAATTAAAAGTCTTCCTTTGTGAAATCTATCAAATGTTATGCTTTTAATTTTCCCATTTGCTTTTTGATAGGGTAATCTCAATCATGGACACAACTAGGAGTTGGGCTGCTCGTTGGCTTCGCACTGGTATTTTAACTTTATACTGTTAACCTATAAAATGATTAAGAAAATTGGTAGAAGGTAATTATCCTTCATACCTGTTAGTTCATGTTAGTTCAGGAAGCATGTAGGTTACTTAAACTGCTTAAGCTATGACTTATGGAACTAAGGTGGACGGAAGACTGGAAAAGGGATCACATTAATGGCTAATCGATTTGATTATGAATCTCTTCTGAAAACTTTGAAAGAGTTGTTTGTTTTCGGTACTTGAAATTCATTGTTCAAAATTTATTAACTGCCCCAAATCATTATGGAAGATCATTTTGTTTTTTGTTTTTTGTTTTTGTTTTTGTTTTTGTTTTTGTTTTTGTTTTTTTTTTGTGGAAGATCATTTTGTTGTTGTCTGTTGACTTTTTGTTATTTTAATGATAAAAACTTTATTGTTACAGCCCTCCGAGTCATTTTTCATGTTGTTTGGTTGTCAGTGTTCTAAGTTTTTTGTATTATGGAAGCTTGAATCTTGATCATATCAACTAGAATGCTTTCAAACATTTTCAGGGAAATTCGTTCCTGGTTGCTATACACCCACAGTTTCTGAAGAACTCCCCCACGACCTGCGGGTATGCTAGTTTCTAGTTTATTTTCAAATTGATCGACGAAGCTATCCAGCATTTTCAAATACATTCAACTCTATTATCCATTTCCCCATTCCACGTAGTTTACTTTGTAAACACCTGATGTCTGTTAATTTGATCGGAACAAAATGTCCTTAGCCTGGTAGACATGTTTTGCTTTCTAAACTTAACACGAATCTTTTCCTGTTTTTGAGCTGAATGAATTGATTCTGATAAATGTTGCAGAATATTTGTGAAGACCAGCAAGTGCCATACTTTCCACCGAAACGCGTTTAGTGGTTGGATTTTGCCTCCCGCATCTCAACATTTTGTGTGTGTATACGAGGGAGCAGTTGGGGGCATATGCTTGAAAGAATTGTGCAATCTATTATCGTCCATTTCCCCAGTTTAACTGTATGAACTCAAGTAACTCAAAGTTCTATAGGTTCTTTTGAACCATAATGACTCTATTTAGTGGAAATTCTCATTACTGAAAATTAACTGATGGTAGACCTTGGAAGTTAACATTATCTACCGTGCCGTTAGAAATCATGAAACCCAACGTTTGATCCATCGAGAGTTGAACTTTAATTTATGCTGACGAATGTTTGACAAATTAATTTATTGCACGACATTTAAATCTTATTTTAAATCAATAAACCTCCCATCTTTAGCATATTATATCATTTAAATATCAATCTTATTGTTGCAAGTCCGCATCCAACATTCTAATCTTTGCTGAAATTCATCGAAACCTTTAAACCAAATGGAGGTTTTGCTGAGGTAATAATGCCAGTAGCTCACACCTGTTTTTCAGCATGATGGAACTTGTGGTCGAGTAGCATGGAACTCATAAAGAGTAAAGGAACAAAAATCTATAGAGAAAGTATCCCATACCACTTAATTTGAGCAATATCTGAGGATTGATTCAGGAGACGGCCGATAATGGATTTATATTCATTTTTTACCATAAGAAAATCAAACGACTAAATATATTCATCTTATTGCTGGATTATTGATCGCATAAGAGCAAACAAAGAAATCCCCATATCATTTGGCCCATAGAAAATACCCAGATGCATCTTACCAGCATAACCAACCACTCAACCAAACAATAGTGTGCTACAGCCAGCCAGCCATCAACTTAGGTGGTTCTTATAGAGACAAAAGGAAAGAGGAGACAACATAATGCAAAACATATACTATATATAGACCAGTAAAAGTTTACAACATCAAACCAAGAACATTCAGATGGTTCAGACACGATCGGAACCATCCCAGAACCAGAACACTTGACATCATTTCAGGTGGGGAAAACAGGTGTGGAGATCAGCCTTTGGATGCTTAGCTTCAGCATGCTCCTTGCATTTTACCTCTGAAGTAGTGCAAATAAAAGTTTGCATGCAAACCTTGCACTGCAGATGTGAAGGACTCTTAAGTTTGATGGATAAACGAAAAAACAAACTAAACAAACAACACCGCAAAATTCAAGAAACAGGGTCCCTCATTCCTTTAACCTCATAACAATATTGTTCTACAAAATTTTACAAGTCTTTGTTTCTTAATTTGCATAAATTTGACCAGATAAACCAAGAGATCGTAGATTTTGCTACAACTATTCATCAGCTGATGATGATCACATACCTATTAAGTAATAACAAGGGAACATTCATTTTCTTTAGCTATTATTTAATTCAAGTGGTTAATCACAATTCGAGCTCTAATTCATACAAGTGGATGACAAAAGAAAGTCCCCCCACCTAAAAAATCAGGTTTCGAAACATAAACCGAAGCAACCTACAGAAAGTGCAATTAGGCCAAAAATTACCCCACGAAAAGAAATCTAACACAAAAACTAGGGGGGAAAAACATGCATCAGAATCAATTAACAGAGAACCTGGATGGACATGGCCTTCTTGTTGGAATCCAGCTGACTTCCTGCACAGAAAATCAAGCAAACCATTGCCGTCAGATCTTCGAGAAACCCTATCTTGATCTCATATTTTAAAATTTTAAAAAAAATATTATAGAAATTGGCGTACCTTTATTGCCTTTCATCTTCTCCGCGTTCCTCTCCCTAGCCATCTTCGCTTTCTGGCCATTGCCACCTCCCATGGTTTCAACTTCAACCGGCTTCCTCTTTAGCTTTTGTCAATTCTTTGAGCAGAGCAGGTCAGGAATTGCGGTATAAATACGTATACCTTATATTATTATTATTATTATTATTATTAACCACTATTTTTTGTTGCACGCTAGTAAACCCTGAGCTAGCGCTTTAGATTGACTATAATTTTATTATTGATAATATATATGTTTTTGATAAATATTATTATTAAAATGCCTGGCTTTTCTGAAAAAACCTGAACATATTGATAAAAATTTTGTGAAAAAATCTATTGGATTTCTTATAATTTGGATATGTTATTTTGAGATAAGATAAATAGGACTACATAGTTATGGTTCATTTAACATATCTTACAAACAGTCAAATTAAGTTGGGAAAAGGCAATTATAAATCATATGAAACGAACTAATAATAATATTAAAGTTCTTTATTGAAATTTAAAATATGATTATCAATTTTTACAAAAAATAAATATGAATCTCCATTATTAATATATCGTAATGTTTATATTAAAAGTTTTAAAATTTAATTTAATGGTGGGAAGTGGGAACCGGTGGCGTGGTTCATTAATGGAAGAAATCCGACCCCCATAATAAATAATACTGAAATTCTGTAGTTTGGTTTTTATGGGTTGGGACTTGGGAGTTGGGAAGGTTGGAGAAATAATGAAGAAGAAGAAGAAGATTTAATTGTCGGCTCTCTTGAATCAAATTCATTCGCGTCTCTGGTCAAAACTTCTCGCACATTGCATTTCATTCTTTTATTTATTTATTATTTATATATTATATTATATTATGTTGCCCAACCATTTTGTATTTCCTTTGCATCTATTTTTATATTTCATCAATAAATGTTTCTTTTCACAAGTGACTTGACATTTGTTCACAAACGGAAAAAAAACATACACACACATGTTTCATTTATGTATTTAAAAAAATGTAAAAAAAAAAAAAAGGAAGTTAGGTCACAATTCCTATATTAAATTAAAACGAAAAAAAAAACATACACACATATGTTTCATTTATGTATTTAAAAAAATGTGAAAAAAGGAAGTTAGGTCACAGTCCCTAAATATAGATTATACAGGCATAAAAACTCACATTTTATATTTTTTTAAAATGATATATGTGTCGATAACGTATAACTCATTTGACACTTAATTTTCAAACATGATACGAGATTTCAAGTCAGAAACTCAATTACGATAATATCTTATCCAACTAAAAAAAATGATATGTGTGTGTAACAAAAATAAGGGAAGTTAGGTCAAGTTCTTAAAATATAGAGACCTAAAAATTCCACCATAATCATGAAAAGAAGTCACCACAAAACAGTGTTTATTATTATTATTATTATTACAATTACAAAAATGGGAACTAGCAGGGCCTTCCAAGTTCGAACTAATGGGTGGTGGCAAAACACCTTACGTTGTGGGCTATATAATGGGCTAAGCCCATTTTATTTATTTATTTATTTAAACCAATTTTGAATTTTGGGCTTGTACAAATAAGCCTTCAACAAGGAGCCGAGTTTTTATATGGGCTTGGGTTTCTTCATGGTATTTTGATATTCTTGGTGTACCTTTTCCTTTCCTTTTCTTTTCTTTTTTTTTTTTTTTAAATTTTTTTCATTAATTTATTAAGTTCCCAGGTAGACAAGTAACTACTCCATTTCTCATCAATTATTGTGGGACTTTCACATTTGGAACGAAGTAGCTAGATATTGTGCTAGTGGGTTGATGTAGTCTGGCTAAATGAGGAAAGACACTTCAAATCAAACTTGTATGTATATTGTTACTTGCAAATAGAAGAAAAATCAATATTTGTGGCATGGTCAATAAATGATATTATTTAACAAGATTTTGATTCGTCAAATTCAGATGTCCTTGACCAACGAATTCAAAGAGCTAATTAAGCTCGAGAATCGTCACCTAGGTCACATGCAAACAATAGATATATGTTAGAAAGTATCCGATGAAAAACCTCTAATGCTTAAATTAACGACTATGAAATGAGAAATTTCCCTTTCAAATAGAGATCAGGAAGTGCCCTCTAAACCGAATTTTTGAAGGGCTTGCTCTTTTGACGTACCTCAACAAATCTTTGTATGAATTTGTGAAGCCCCATATATATAATTTCTTGGTGGGGCTTAAATAATTAATTTGGGCTTTTATCCATCAATCAGCTGGTTTAAGATATATATATATATACCAAAACACACAAACATATAAATATATATATATATATATATATATATATATATATATATATATATATATAATATGATATCCTACTACAAACAGACGCATAACCAAACAAAACATTGAATATGGCAGCGCATACCATTATTGGTGGTGACTTTCGTGTTCATATAATATATCACCAGCTCATTTAATTTGCTCCACTTTTTTTCTCTTCAACTGTTTAGTGTTTACTTTACGATTCCAATATTTTTCCATGCACAAATTTCTTTCCCATCAAATATTATATATGTTCGAACCTTTTTATTAATATTATATATGTTCGAACCTTTTTATTATTTTTTTTGAGGAAATGTTCGAGCCTATTTATTTATTATTATATTATTTATTTATTTTGTTAAAAAAAAAAAGAATAAGAAAAGTGTACAATCACTTCAGGAATCTTTAAAGTAAAATAGGCCTTTGCTAAAGGAAAAGTAACTATATACGAGTAAAAATATATATATACATACATACATGCATGCGGTTTTGTACATGCATGCATATTATTTCTATTTACCGTCAAAAAAATTTCTATTATTTTAAAATATAGAATTCGAGAGAAAAAAATCGACTGCATTATTAATATTATAATTTAAGGTGGGTTTTTGGTATACCGTATCAAAAATATTGGTATGAAAAAAAATTCATACCGTTATCGATATCGAAATTTCGAAATTTTGGTAAGAAAAAAATCCATACTAATATCGTATAGATACCGAAAAAAATTGATATACCAAAAAATGTATATATCTAAAAAATTTCGATACGATATCCCGAAAAATCGATATTTTGATTCGGTATCCCAATCATTTGTAACTAATGGCCCTTGAATGAATTCGAATATCACCATACTTAATTGTGAATCGAATCCTATGTGCACTTGCTTCAACGTGAAGATACCGAAATCATGTCCACAAAAAATTGCCTCCATTAATAATTAAGAAATTATTAATTGTTTCATTAAACCTTAAACTATATTATATAAATATGTATAGTTTAATGTTTAAGCATATTGTATACATGTTATTATTTAAACAACTCTTTTATGGATGAGGTGATTAATATTATCGTATATCTACTAGGCCTGATTTGATTGAAGCATCTATTTTACCATATTTGCATAAATGACATTTTTTTTCATCTCAATTATTAATTATAGAACAAAACTATTATAATTAATAATTGTTATAGGCTAACAGGAATAAGTGGTAGGGTCATCTCCCAGCTATTTGCCACTACTAGCTGTAGTAAATTGACAAACCTGATGGCTCCTGTCTTCCTCTCGCCATCATAAAATTAATTATAATGATAACTCAAAAAATAAAAAATAATAAAATTAATACAATAATAATAATTACTTTTTACTTATTACAGTTGCTACATATCGCAATTACTTGTGCATATATAGATCTTCTCCCTAACTAAAAGCCAAATAAAAAGATAAGAAATGTGTAAATATTATTTTACAGAAAATAATTTTAATTTCCGGAATCACTATGAGTGAAATGATTTGAATGAATTCTTTTATTATCATCGCCAGACGATCATTGATAAATATCGGTTCAGAATACATCAACAATAAATTCCGAGCCAATCGACGTGACGAGGCAATTCACATTTCCAATCACACGATTTGGTTTTCATGTCATAAAAATAATAATTAAATAGTATATCTTACTAATATATATTTGTATTGAACATACTATATAATATTAATATAATTAGTGGTCCTTTGTTGGATTGTTATTAATGTTGACGTAAGTGTTGAGTGGTTAGAGCTATAGCCCATACGAAAACAACAGCAATTAATATTTTCAATCAACACACACCATATAAATTGTTAATGATGATGAAATATTTAAGCTAAATCTAAAAGTATACTATAGCTTCCAATATAATATTCTTTTTAAAAAATTATGCATTTTAAGTGGACCGGCCGACCTAAAATGTTACTCTCTTTTTTGCGTGTGCTGTTTTTTTTTTTTTTCGTAGAATAAAGTAAGTATATATTTGAATTAGAATTATTTTGAAATCGTTGTATTCAAATTAATTTGATTATAGTTGTAAACAGAATTCATAGTTGTAAACGAAGAAGATGAAACATCATATATTTCAAGAGAATACTGAAATGGGCTGACATACCAAACTCAAAATACCGAATTTTTGAGATACCGTACCAAAATATTTTTGATATACAGATTTTTTTTCGGTATACGAAATTTTTTTTCAGTACAATATGGATTTTTTCTATATCAAAATTTTTGAAATTTCAAAATCGTTACCGATATAAATATTTTTCATACCGATATTTTTGATACGGTATATCGAAAACTCACCCCTAAATACACATATCCGGACATGATCACATGAGATACAAATTTAATTCTCCAAAAAAAATTTGGAAGCAAATTTCTTCCTGTAAATCAAATATATACTCAACTTATATTATATAAACTATTAATATTCGTTTTGGTGGGTGTGTGAATAGTGATTTATTTGTTCGAAAACGTTAACTTCACGATTAATACAGTTAATATGATTCGTATTGACTTCTTTGAATCTTATTTAATTTGGTTGGGGAAACTATAGTTGCTCCATAAAACTAAATATTCGGATTCATTATACGAATAGAAACCTTATAATATTTTCTCTTGAAAATCAATTCTAAATTTTGACTAAAAGACCCATCTACGTACATTTCCACAATAATATCTTGAAATCCCAATTGAACAGATCACTCGATTTCAGATAAAATAATTGTAGTGCATCAACTTTCTCATATTTGTCAAACAAAAAAGTGGGGTGGGTCCAAAAACTTGTACACCTTGGGAGAAAACCATATTATATAAGCGTCGTCACCATGGGCAACCTGCAAACAATAATGAACACCCATCATTTATTTTTCTTTTCGAAACAAAAAAACGCAAATATCGTATTTATTCCATACCCCAACTCAAGAACCCAAAATCTATTAAAATCTTTGTTATAGCCTCCAAAATTTGTTCCCAACTTGTCTCATTCTTATAACCCAGAAATTGTCAAAGTAAAAAATATCAAGATGTCAAAGCTCGGAATTCTTCCTTTCTTGACTCTTCTTCTTCTTCTTCTTCTGTGCTTCTTTCATGCATTTGCTGATGCACAAAAGAAGACATATATCGTTCACATGGACAAGTTCAATATGCCTGCATATTTTGACGATCACTTGCAGTGGTACGACTCTTCTTTGAAGGCCGTCTCGCGCTCTGCCAACATGATTTACACTTACAACAATGTCATCCACGGCTACTCTGTGCGGCTGACGCCCGAGGAAGCTCGGGTGCTTGAAGCAAAATCGGGGATTCTATCGGTTCAAGAAGAAGTATTGTACCAACTCCACACCACAAGGTCACCCGAATTTCTCGGACTTCTCAACAGTGACGCGTTTCTGCCAGACTCTGGCACAATGAGTGAAGTTATAGTCGGTATCTTGGATACCGGCGTTTGGCCAGAATCGAGCAGTTTCGATGACAGTGAGCTAGGTCCAGTCCCGAGTGGGTGGAAGGGTGAGTGTGAAGCAGGCACAAACTTTACAACATCAAGCTGCAACCGGAAACTCATCGGTGCGAGATTTTTCTCACGGGGATTTGAGGCTGCTTTTGGAGCCATTGACGAGGCATCAGAATCCAGGTCTCCTAGAGATGATGATGGCCACGGAACGCATACTGCGAGCACAGCAGCAGGATCGGCAGTGGTTGGAGCGAGCCTGTTCGGTTTTGCTGCGGGTACGGCTCGCGGGATGGCCAGACGTGCTAGAGTGGCAGCATATAAAGTCTGCTGGCTCGGGGGATGTGTGAGTAGTGATATAGTAGCTGCAATGGAGAAGGCAATAGAAGACGGCGTGAACGTGCTTTCCTTGTCACTTGGTGGAGGTTCTTATTCTGATTACTCCAGAGACATGGTTGCAATTGGAGGATTTGCAGCAACATCCCAAGGCATTCTTGTTTCTTGCTCTGCTGGAAATGGTGGCCCAAGTCGTGGGAGCCTCTCCAATGTGGCGCCATGGTTAACGACTGTAGGAGCTGGTACAATGGATCGTCAATTTCCTGCATATGTTAGCCTTGGAAATGGTAACAACTTTACTGGGGCGTCACTGTATAATGGGAAGCCATTAACTTCCTCGACTCCTCTGGTTTATGCTGGTAGCGTCAGCAATTCATCCTATGGCAGACTCTGCATGAGAGAGACTCTGATTCAAGAGAAAGTGAAAGGGAAAATCGTGCTTTGCGAGCGGGGATTGAATGCAAGGTCGCAAAAAGGGTTGGTAGTAAAAGATGCAGGTGGGGTAGGGATGATCCTTGCAAACACCGAAACCTATGGAGAAGAGCTGGTTGCTGACGCCCATTTTATACCAACAGCAGCTGTGGGTCAGGCAGAAGGTGATGAGATAAAGAAATACATCTCCTCTGAATCAAATCCGAGTGCCGCGATTGCTTCGGGAGGCACCCTACTTGGAGTGCAGCCATCACCCGTCATAGCAGCATTCAGCTCCAGGGGTCCGAACCCCGTCACGCCAGATATTCTCAAGCCTGATTTAATAGCACCAGGCGTCAATATCCTCGCGGGTTGGACGGGTAAAGTAGGCCCAACAGGTTTACCAGAAGACACCAGGCGAGTGAATTTCAACATAGTTTCTGGTACTTCGATGTCGTGCCCACATGTGAGCGGATTGGCAGCTCTGGTCAAGTCCGTGCATCCGGAATGGAGCCCTGCGGCTATAAGATCGGCACTGATGACGACTGCTTATAGCAAATACAAGAGTGAAAAGGGCATTCAAGATAGTGCAACCGGATTGCCAGCAACACCATTCGATTATGGTGCCGGACACGTCGATCCCATATCAGCACTCGATCCTGGTCTCGTGTATGATGTTACTGTTGATGATTACAAGGATTTTCTTTGTGCCTTGAACTACAGCTCAAGTATGATCAAGATCATCACAAAGCAAGACTATTCCTGCAAGGCGGATAAGGAATATAGGGTTGCGGATCTCAACTACCCATCTTTTTCAGTTCCCCTGCCTACAGCTTCGGGCCCAAACGGCGGTAGTACTGCACCTTCAGTAATCAAATACACGAGAACTCTGACAAATGTCGGAACCCCGGCAACTTACAGAGTCTCAGTCCCTCAGCAGATGAAGGCGTTGAAGATTGACGTCGTGCCAGATGTCCTAGATTTCACCGATGCAAATGAGAGAAAAACTTACACAGTGACATTTACGGCAAATTCCATGCCTTCAGGCACAACTAGCTTCACTCATTTGGAATGGTCGGATGGAAAGCACATAGTTAGTAGCCCAATTGTGTTTAGTTGGACATGATAAAATTAGTGCAATAGTCCTAGAAATGCACATGCTATATATATCATCTTACCATGAGTCAATCACCAAAAAAATTGGACATTCTGTTTGGTCTCAAAACTGGGGTGCAATGAGAAAAAAATACTACTGGAAAGACTCTAAACTTCACCTCCAAAATGAAGCAGAGGATTGCACAAACATATCCCAAGAAAGAGCAGATCATGAAATTGACCATTGAGTATGCTATCTCCTCCTCCATCTCTCAGTACATAAATATTTATTCCAAAACAAGAGACCACCAACGATTAACCGAAGAAATATGTGAGTTTTTTTGTTTTCCTACAGTCCGAAGATCTTGGATTTGTGAAATTGTTGGACCAAAAAAAGATACCTACTCTACAAGCATAATACTTAAGTGCTACCTTGGGTCTCTTCGAAGTACATAACAGGCCAATTGGCCTGAAATGAGTTATAAGAATCCGTATTTCTATTTTTAGAGCTACTAAAACAGTTGACTGCTATAAAGAAAATTTGTTGTTTTTAGATGCATTTAACTTTTCCCCATATTTCCCTTTTGCCACTATAGGCGCTAGACTTGGTACTACTGGCCCCAATCTTCTTGAATAGTTTTATTTACCAGAAACAGTAATTAAAAAAAGGGAAAAAAAAAAAGAAAAGAAAAAAGGTTGAGTTGTTCAAAATAAATACTTTTTTTTTAAAAAAAGACACGAGACGAAACAAAGCTTAGCAGTTATAATTAAGCATTATATTTGAAAGTTCTTATAGTATCACTCAAGACAACAAATTAATCTAAGCAGTAAATGGTGCAGCTAACACTCGCATATTCTCTGATCACTGGTGTAACAAGTCGAAGCATAGATAACCTAAAAAAAACCAAGTAAACCCAAAAAATCATTCAGACTCATCTGAAGACTGACAAACAGGAAGGTAATAAGTATCCAGCTGCCAATACTTGTGTTTCACGCCCTCCCAGGTCTCTTCTCCTAGACGGTCCTTCACTGGTAAGGGTATCAACTGTGTGGAGTAACCCAAATGCTCAAGTTCCAGAGCTACCAGCTGACAATAAACCAAGTGAAAGAAAGCATTACTGCCACAAAACCCATTGAAGAATGAATATATTCCTCCAGGCTTCAATAAGTGAGGAAGATGGTGGTGAAACTCTCTCATATCTTCATAATACTCTCCATACGTGTCAAAAAATATCCCTGAAAAAGAACAAATATGTAAAGTAACTCGTTTAAGTCAGAAGTACTTGATATTCCATTAAACCTGTAAATATCAGATTGATATTTCTATACAATGAAGCATACTTAAAAATGCTAACTGGTCTAATTCAGAACTTCGGAGAAACCATGTTCTTCTGCATCTCCTATAATAGTTTACAACCACCAAACATAAGTATACAGATATTTTTACCCTCATATGACTTGAGTTGAGAAAGAACATCCTGCCAGCGACCAAATATTATCGTCACATTCTCCTTTTCACCCCACCCAGTCTGAAGCATCCGATCATAAACGTCTGGGTGAGCTTCGATGATAGTATGTGACAAGGGGTTGTATTGTTGAATTGCAGTATCCACAAGACCCATGCCAAAGCCAATGTTTAATACATGCCCACCTCCAGCGCAAATAGCTTTTGCATGAGCCTCCATGAGTGGCTTCTCCCAAGCCATCATAACTGCCTTGCTTTCTCTGTCCATCACCTTATCCTCACTAAAAGTAACTCTGTCGTCCAGATAATCACCATTAGGGTTAGCCGTTGCACTGTCTTTTCTTGCAATTGTTCCTAGAATTAGTTCGGCCTGTATCCCTATTAAATAAATGAAAACCTTGTAATTAGTCGAATCAATTTTTTCAGAAGGGAACCAATCGAAAATTGCAAGAACTGTCTGTATTTGCAGAGGGCACTAGTCCAAAAGTTAAATTTTTTAGCTACATGGCATAACCAATTGTGCAAGAAAATAAAGTAGCTACAGAATTTCATCATTGTCGAGAATCATACAAGCAACCAATACAATAGTACAATGGAACTTTGAAATATATCTAATAGTTTTACAATATTCCTGGACAAACATTAAATGGCTATATGTTGCCTATATAAGGTCAGAAGCCTGCTGTTAGAAAACAGTTAGTAACTACAGCAATGTGAGTTGTGGCCACGTAAACCCTGATCATCCACATTTATAATTCTGCAGGAAGGAATCCAAAAGTGGAAGGTTATGCACACTACTCATTAATGGTATCATCAACAAAAAGTCAGACAATATCGGCAACAGGCTATTATCATAGGAGCGCACGGCGTGCACTCAAAATTTGAAGGGGTTAGATCACTGAGGTGGATCTGAGGCAGCAAGTTAATAAAATCCAGCGGGAAAACTCGAATCTTTTTTTTTTTTTAAAAATTATACATAAAGATTCAATTTTTTCTCATGAGGCCAATCCATAGTCCCTCTTATTGGCTTCTCTTGTGAATCTCTGTCCTTTGTGTGTACCATCTCCCAAGCTCAATAAGCATTCCGCCACCAACTGGGTGTACCACAACCCTAAAGTAGGCAGGGGACGAAGGAGAAAGCAGTTGCCTCTCCCCATCTTAATCCTTTGAAAGTGATTATATAATTTTCACATAAAAGGATGATTTCGCCCCAGGAAAAATTGTGAGATAAAAGACAAGACTATAGATGGTACAAGATAAAAACTTATGTGCAAACGCGATGACTTAAACAACTAATGCAATAGCAACTCAAAAAATGATCCCCTTTTGCAATGGTTAGGGTATATGTCCAAAGAAAGCAGCAGCCAACCGAGCATATAAAGGGGGAATGCCTAATACTTCAATAACCTTCTTCTAACTTCAACCAAAAAAATTCTCAAATGTCAGGAAGACAAAATGAATCAAGTACTAAAATGAGGTAATTCTGTTGCGAAGGACCTGCATTGAGAAGGATATCGAAGGAGGATTGATGGCCACTTTCCATGGCGAAGTCTCCGGCAGAGAGATTCGCAGGGGAAAGTGCATTCCAAGGGGCACCGGCGTCGAGGAGCGCCGACACCACGTCGGCCCAGCCATTTTTGGCAGCGTGCATCAGCGGCGTTAGACCATCCCGGTCGAAATAGGTGACGTCAGCTCCAGATTTCAGTAGAGATGCTACCTTGGAAACGTCGCCGGTTCGAGCCGCCTCACAAAGTGATTCCTCCTTGTTCTCCTCCATTCTTGTTAGTTTGGTTTCAACCTGTTTATCTGCATAATAATAATAATAATAATAATAGTGGTAAACTAACAGGCCTCACACGCGGTATGTATGCGTCAACACAACGTATATCCTAAAGAAAATAAAACTAAAATAAAAATCATCAAAATAATTAAGAAAAAGGTGTCAAGAACTGAACTTGGTGATCAATTCAATTTAGAGAAAAGTTACTGAAGAAATATGGATGTTGCAGCACCTACTTTACGGCGGTGAAGAGGTATGTTGGTCAAGCCAATGGGTCAAGAGAAGAATCTGCAATATTAATAGAGAATAAAGAAAAATATTTTACAGAGTTTCACAAGTGAGGAAGATCTGTTATCTGTTGATAATTTACGCACATAAACACACATAGATAGGCTTGTTCAAGCCCTTGTTAGTGAAGAAATTCACACATCATTAGGGTGATTCAGTGAAGGAATTTACAAATGTAAGGTGATTCAAGCCCTTGTCAGAGAGGAAATTATGATTCTTCTACATTTGTCATTCAAAAAGTACACAAAATATCTCAAATATAAACATTTTACAGGTTAACAAGTTTGCTTGCAGTATCATGTGTACCTGATAAAGATTGATCTTTTGCCACTGGGTTTCCACAATTCAGAGGTTTTCTCAACCTAGAACGAAGCTTTGAAAGATATTCAACTGAGAATCAAACTGCAATAAGAACATGCACGCGAGTAACGACGAAGATAAAGTTTTTTGGAAGATGAAAAAGTAGTAGCATGTTGAAGAAAAATGCTCATACAAACTCAATGCCGTCTATTATTTTCATCCCAAGTAGACATTCCTATATTTATCGCATAATAATTGAAAGAAGTTTCTAAAACTTAAGCAGCATTCGAAATTATACTCGGATTAATTTGAACAGCATTGTCAGTTACAAGCAAAATTAGAGGAATCCTTTGTTAGCAACTTTAAGACAGAATTACACCCATAACTGAGAGAACATCAAAGCCGTTATTTCATAATTGTTAAAGAGCTTTTTTTCCAGACATCATGAATAAAATCCGATGCTACAAACAACGGAGCATATATTAAGGAAGTATAAACAATATAACTCAATTCTTACAGAAGCATTTTATCAAACAGTTGAGGTTCGGATTAAATAAAAGGCAATGCGTGATCCACGAGATTTCAATCCCGCGTAAAAGCACCCGAAAAATCATGAAAATCAAGTAATGTACTCGAAAATACACCATATAAATCCATAGTCAGTTCACAAAGACATGAAGTTGTGAATGTAAAATGTTAATGATGTGCTTAAAATAGAAGCAAATGGAGACGTCGGGAGAAGAAGAAAAATCAACTAACTTCATATTCATGATGTTGTGAAATTGCCAGTTGAAGATCAATTAAGGAAAAATTATGTAGTATTGAAGATAAGCCGTTCAGAGTTATCAATCAAATGCATGTCGTGAAGGTTAACGAGTGGGTAGAATGCAGAAAGTTAAAATTAATTAAAAATAAATATATATTATTACCCTTAGTGTTTTAATAAAAAATTTTAAAAAAAAAACCAAAGTTGCTGGTCAAACAAAGGCACACTAATTGACTGCTCAACAGAACGAACCCAGAGGAACGGTATTTCCCCGCAGCTGCAGCGCCACGACACCATAAATATGATTATTTTTTTGTTAAAATATATCTCCAAAATGCAGATTCGAGAAATATAGAACGCCAGCTTTTCGATGGTTTTGATTTTCATCAATTTCCTTTGTCATCTCTAAATTGGGTTGTCTTTGTTATTTTTTCATTTCCCTTTTGTAATCCAATCGCTGTTGGCGGGGAGAATATGACAGCTGCGTTTGACAGATGGGAAAAAGATCCATTTTTTTCTGCTGCGGAGGAAGTCCAGGAATCTGCCGACAGGTAATTTGAATTGTGCAATTTGATTGAAAATTTCATTTTGTTTTTTTCCTCCACCGACAAGCATTTTATTTTTAGTCATTCGTTCGTTACTTTTCTTTCCTATGTTGCTATTACGCTATGGTACAATTTGTTTGAATTGATGTCACTTTTTATTTTTATTTTTGAAGAATGGAATCGATTTATAGAACTTGGATGCATGCTAAGAAGGATACCTCTGGGCTTTGGGATTTGACTGAGCTTGGAAGAGATCTCCAAACAACTCTTGGCACTACCAAGTGGCAGGTCATTTGATCAATACCTAAACATCCATTAGGCTCTTGGAAATTACTGTTTTCTGTGGTGTGAAATTATCTTTCTAATGCTACTGTACTGGTGTTTTATGATTGAAATGGATGTAGATGTTTGTGTTTGATGCAGTTGGATGAATTTGAGCGTGCTGTTAAATCAAGTTACACTAGCTGTAGTTCAGCTGACGATGCCAAACATAGGCATCGCGATTTCATAACTGCGATTGAGAATCAGACATCAAACGTTGAAAACTCTTTGAAAGAATCATCATTATCACGAGGCAGGATGCCACTGCCATGGGTGCGATTAAATGAAGGAGAGCGCGATGAGCTTGCTTTGTTTCTTTCAGGACTTCCTCCATGTTCCACAAATAAAACCACCTTAAAAGTTAAAAATAAGGATGTGGGAGTGCAAAAATTGCAAGAGGGTGATGGGCAGTTAGTGACAGAATGTTTGAAACCATCTTTTCAGATGGTAGAACGGGGTCTAGGGGAGGCTAAGGTGGAAAAGTTTCCAGGGCATCGAAGGACAGCTAGTGCCAATCCTGACTTTATATCATGGAAAATTGAGGTGGCTGCTGATTCTTTGCATCGTGGTTCCTCTGATGTTGTGCCTGATATACCCCCACGCAAAATACCCAGTTTTTCAGGGTTTCTGAATACCATGGAATCATCAATGTCTCAGTTGAAGTGGCCGAAGGATGGTTACAAAAAGTTAAAGCTTATTGATCACCTTTCAGAAACTGATACTACATTACCCCTATCCCAGAACTTAACCAGAGTGAGTAATTGATTTTCCTTGATATAACATCAAATGTTGGTCTTCTCATATTTTTCATGATCTCTAGCTGGTTTTAACTTTTCGAATCTTGATAATATCTTCATGTTCTCTGAAGGGTGTCAAGATATGCTATGAGAAGAACAAAAGTTGCCTTGATGGATGTGATGATTATTATAATAGACAATTGTATGGTTGGTATGGTGCCATACAGAGACAGCTGCAGAGGTCCCAATATTATATGCAGTACAGTCGACCAGTTCAAGTCATTTTTTCCACTATCCTCGTCATCTCTTTACTTGGTGAGCCTGCTGATTGAGTTTTTCCTTCATTATCTGCTATGCTTTTGATTCTTCACCTCTATGATAGACAGTTACTCTCTGTCAATGAAATTTTAGTCGAGTCAAAGTTTAAAACCTAATTATTTTGTTGCAGGTTTTATCATTTTACATATTTCATGTTTGATCACAAAATTTTGTCTTGAATATGTAACCACAAATAAGTGTTTTAGGACGAATTCCTTATTATATTTTTTTTCCCTCATCTCTAGCCAAACATGTGTGGTTTCAGGACTCAACAATTGACTGCTCTGTTTTTCAATTTGGATCTTCAGTTAACACTAATTTGAATCATGTTCAACCTTAAGATGAATTTGAAAACATTCGTTAATATTTCTCTAAGAATCAGAACTTTATGCGCTTAATGTGTTTACACTCCCAATTTTTTTTATAGAAAAAATGTGGAAGGATAATCTAGTCTAAAGGAGCTTGTTGGTGGCATACTATCTCAGTATTGTATTAGGAAGAAATATATGAAATCAAGTTTGTGATTCAAATCCATATATACTTTTTTGGACACCTTAAGCTTTGGTGATTTTGAAACCCTTTGATTTGATACTGTTATGGATTAATATACAAAAACGGGTCATCCTTTTTACATTATTATGATGTTTTATAGATTTGTTAGGTTGTCTGGGAGAAGGTTATCTGATGTTGACTGTGGAACCCATTAGATAAACTAAACTTTAATTTTCATATTACTGAGATTCACTTCTCAGTGTGTTTAGGCCATAAATGTCATGTACCCTTCTCATCTAGTTGATTCTTTAGTCAAAACTATATATGACAATGGAGTTGATTTGAAAAGCTATTGTATTATTATTCTATAAATTCTCAGTTGACAGTGGTTTGATTAGTTGCTCCTTCACCGTACCACAAAATTATGGCAAGTAATAGACGAGGGTTAAATTAATTAAGCTTCTTTCTTCATGTTTTTGCATATTTGATATTTCAAAACCTTAGTGGATACAATAAATTCACCTAATGGCTTGAATCAAAAGCCAAGTTTTTGGGAAGCCTACAGGCTACAGTTCCACCACGAAGTAATCCGTCACTTTTCATATGTACACAGTACACCTCTTGTCCATTCCTGATTTTCAATGCATGCATTAAGTGCAATTATATTTCTACAAATCAGCCAAATAATTGCTACGAATCAGCCACAATTCTGATTGTAGAAAATAATCGAGAAGTTGAATATTTTGTAAAAGATGAGGTAATTGGCTGATGATCGTTTTTTCCCTCGTGCAGTTATATTGATTTTGCGTGCATTCTAATGATGAGGAGCTATATTGTTTCTCTAGTTCATCCAAGTTTAGAGATCACAATTGTACAACCCTTTATCCCGCGACTTTCCTCGCAGCGTCCCTTTTTGCTTTTAACTTATATTGGTTATACCCTACACTGATCCCCGCAGGGTTGTTTCATTGATTCTTGTAACATGATCAGTGAGCCTACTATGTCCATTTAGATGTAATTTAACCAAGTAATGGCTTTGGTTTTATCATGTAACATTTGAGTAGTGAAATCAATTTCCGAGACGTAACATGTTGCTTTATGACTTTTTCTGTGTGTGGATATTAGCAAAACAATCGTAGACATGATCGTGAGTAGTGAAATACTCTAGTAAGGAAGTTTTTTTTCGAAAAACACTTGAGTTTTCAAATGAGTCCAGGGAAATCAAAATGTTGTACACCAGTTCCTTGAGGCTCTTAACTTGAAAAATCTTCCAGCAGCCGACGAAAACGAAACTGGTAATAAATTTGGAATTTGATAGTATAAATTATATATATATATATATATATATATATATATATATATAAAATTTGAAGAAAACTTAAAATTTATAACTAACGTATATACGTTTATTATTAAAAATAATTTAATTATTTTTATAAACTCAAATCCCATGAAATCCGATCAGTTTTATAAGTATTTCACACACTGTGTTTGGATCACGGGAATTGGACGGGATTTGGTGGGATTTGAAATTAGAAATACCGTTTTAGTATTTGGCAACTGGGGATTTCAAAACGGGATTGGTATTTGGTGAGATTTTATAGGATTTCAATTAGTTAAGTGAAATCTTGACAAAATTGGTCGGATTTCACGGGATTTGAGTTTATAAAGCAATAAAATTATTTTTAATAATAAATTCATATACTTTACTTATAAATTTTAAGTTTTTTTTATAATTTTTTATAAAATATTATTTATCCAAAATTTATACTATCAAATTTCAAAATATATTTTAACTTTTTGCCAAACACATAATGGAATTTCAATTCCATGGATTTTAAAATCCAAATCCAAATCCAATTCCAAATCCAAATCCAATTTCAAATTCTATTTTTTAGACATCCAAACACACTGTTAGTTAAATGAAATTTTATAAAATTCTATCAAATATCAATTTCGTTTTGAAATTTCATTTTACCAAACACTAAAACAGTATTTTCAATTTCAAATCCCACCAAATCTCATGTAAATCCGTGATTCCAAATATAGTATTAGGTGTGTGAGATATTAATTGATGCATGTGAATAATAGTACGAATATTATCGAGTGAAAAGATTTGAAAGAAAGATGCGTGCATATATACAATAGTAATTATTAATCGAGAATAATTTTGGTATAAAATTTATATGTTTTCGCGTCGTGATTTTATTTGTCCATTTTTTTAATTTCTTTTTATATATAGTCTATTAGACACTATTCTTTCGAATTATTAATCCATTCTAAATATGTACACATGCATAATTATAATCTAATTTCTTTGTTTTTTGTTTTTATAAAGAATATAAGGCATCGACATTGAACTCATAATTTTTTTATTAAAATTTCTTCACTATTTTTAAAATTCAAATGTCTTTCCTTTTTTTCTTTGTTACTTGCGAGTTGCGACAGATCATTCATTGTACATGAAGGAGAACAACTTTAATTTGTTTTGTGCAAATAAGATTAGTGAAAATATATAGTATGTCTACAAAATTCATATTTCAAGTTAATAATAAACCAAGGGTTAATATTTTGTGCCTTTTCTCACGTTTATACGAATAAAAAAAATTGCCGGAAAATTCAAATGATTAAGAGTCGGTTTTATGGATTTACTTTTGTGAGATTGGTCGACTCGATATATATTCTTAGAGCTAAAAGTAATTTTTTTTCATAAATCGAGTTAAATAAATATTTATGTCACAAATTTTAACCGCAAGATCATATAACACGAATTTTTATGAATGACGAACTATTGTATATTTCTCAATTCGAATTGATCCAACACACATTAATGGTGAGCCTCTAGATTGGGTCGCCCATGATTTCTAAAACAAACAATAATAATTAGTCGTTCGTAAAAGGAGGCCCAAAATCAAAGAATTAATTTACTCATGACCCAGTTTCATTGTGAGGTCCGGGCCGTTTATACCTGGTCCTTGTTCGTAATTTTAATATTCTTTTGACTGCGAAAATGAGTAAACATTTTGACAGTTGAGGAGGCCAATCACTAAGATAGTATTTGAGAGAACTCATTAGAAGAATTTTTTTTTAACTTTTTCGTTGACAAATATTTAAAATTTTGTGATATTTTGTTAACAAAAAACTAAAAAGTGTTTTCTATAAGCTCTCTCAAACACTATCTAACGCTACACCTCCCACTTCAAGCACACCTGTGTATCGAAGTCAAATGTTTTATTTTCTTCTCTTTTTTTCTTTTTTCTGAATCAAAAGCTTGTACATATAACATCAACTATGATCTCCAAGTACAAAAAGCCCATAACCACAGGGCTACCGTCCGTGTAAACAAAAGAACTACCACTAAACAAGGCTTTAGAAGCCAAAACATGGGTTACATAATTAGCATCTCTTGGGCAGTGTTGTGTTATTTGTGTGTGTATATATATATATATATATTTGAATTTCAACTTGCCTGTACATATATGTATGTTTTATTTTGTATAATTTATTATTCATTTTATTAATGAAATCAGCCAAATTAACCACAAAAGTAACAAATCCATAAAACGTGTCTTAAATAATCCAGAACAAAACATAAACATGATTGATGTAGCCAAAAATCACTTGTACTCGACACGTTGCTTCCGCAAAGTCCGGAGTATCAATAAGTCCTAGTACGTTCCCTTGAGAGATCTTCAGTAGGTTGTTCCTATGTCACAAAACAAAGTCAGAGGAGCCGGGAAGGTTTCCGGCGAAGGCACTCCGACGCTCAAGTCAATTATTACTCAAGGAATAATAATCAAGAGTAGAGCGATATAGTGCTTAAGAAAGTGTGTACCTTAATAATGAGGTGACTTGAGCTATTTATAGATATTCGGAGAGTTTCATGGACTTGAGCCTCTTATGGGCTTTTGTAGAATTCAGGGTCTGCTTGAATTAAATATATATAATATTTAAATAAGCTTGGTCCTCAAAAATATTTGGAGTGGACCTTTATGATTGGGCTCAGGCCCAGTTAAATTTTTAGGTGTAACCTATCATAGGCCCCCCACTCTCGCGCATGTCGCGTGTGTGGAGAGGTCCGAGAGTAGAATTTTTACCGGAATATTGCCAGAAATTTAGTTGCCGATAACAATAATGTTTGCCACTGCGAAAATTACGGGGATCGACCTGCCTGGTCAGGTCGCGGGGATCAACCTGGAAAAATAATAATTACAGTTTAATTGGATATAAATCAAAGTCCTGCAAGAATATTACTTGTAGAAACCCAGTAGAACTCTATCAAGTATTGTCATTATAAATTCAGCACGGCAGTATGTTTTCATCACAACTTACTAACTCAATTTGATTTTTGACTTTTGTGAGTGCAGCCTTCGTACGATTGCGTGTTTAAAAATAAACAGAGGAGGGACAGATTTACATGGCAGGTAATAATTAATTGTATACCATGTGCCCATAATTATTTCTCTCTCATGTATTTTTTTAACGTGTTCTCTCCTGTTTTGTTCCCTTCATCCCTTGTATTCTGCTTCCTCTATGCGATGAATTAGTTGTTTTTTTTTTTGAACAAAACACTGCGTGAAAATCTATATGCACGTATCTACATGTATGTTTATCATCTTCAATCTCGAACCATAATTCATCATCGTATCCTCCATGGCTCACGGCGAAGGGAGATGGGATTTAGTGAAGGGATAGGCGAGGGTGGTTGGCGAGGGGCGGCGATGGTTTGTGGGAAACGACAGCTGTTGGAGATCGACTTCCAGGCACAAAGAATCCATGGGCGATATCTAGACCTGGCTCGATCGAAGCGGCTGCGAGAGATGCTTAGAGGGTCGTGTGCAAGGATGGTGGCCGAGGAGGGTGCTGGGTGGCGTCAATCAAGGGGTACCCGATTCCAGAAACCCGAGCTCACAGTCATGGCTTTGTTTCCAGGAATGGAGCCAGATTCTGTACTCGGATGACGTTGCTGCATGACGGGGGCGATGGCTGGCTGTGCGAAGGTGAGGACAGGATGCAGCTTCGTCGATGGATGCCGGAAATGGTGGCGTATTCGGTGTCGGGCTCCCATCGACTTCCAGCCATGGAAACATCCTAGCGTTCCTGGTCTGGCTTGATGGAAGCATCGGCGTCTGTAGTGGCAATGAGTGGGGTGGCGGTAGCCTTCGGAATTCGACTTCCAGCATCGTGAGTTGCAACTTGAATGTCGCTCCTTAGGTCTTTTCAAGAAGTTGTTTGATCCACAAACTTTGCTTCTTGCCGGTATTTGCTTTTTCATTCTCTTGCATGCTATTGTATTTAATTAAATGCACCTTGCTCGGTGTAATTTGAGAATTTATTGTATTTATTTATTTATTTATTTATTATTCTCCTTGTTTTATAGGGGAAAAAATAAGTTTGGCGTAGGTCCGGGCGTGCATAGAGAAAAATGAGAAGGATGCGTCGAAACAGCTAAGAAAATACTTAACAAATGAGCGAGCTATCGTTGGTTCTCAAGAGCTTCCCCGGAGGAGGAAGTTTCTCGTGCCTTCAAATCATGCTCAGCATTCTGGCCCACCATTCAAACGATCCGATGTGCATGACAGAAAGACTGGCGGCAAAAGGAAAGATGTTGCAGCTGGACCCGACATCGATGCACGTAGTAAAAAGGTTGAAGATCCGAGACATCCGAAGAAAAAACGTGACGACGAACGAGTAGTTGATCTGGGAGCTCTCGAGGGTCGCCACTTGTTCGTGGAAGGATTGAACCAAAATAATAATGCTGGATCTTTTTGGGATTTGAAAGATTCGGAGATTGGTTGGAGAACGGGAGCGGACCTAATTGGAGATCATGATAGGTTGCATCTATTGCCTCAACCTACCGAAGTGTTAACTCGGTCTCTTGCTTCGTCTGCCTTTTAGGTATACGATTACTTGCTTGTTTGTTATTTATTATGATTTTTACATAATAAATAATTTTCTTTATCTATGGGTGTTTACAGATTTTATCGCTTGCTCACACTTTTCAATTTCGAGAAGAGAGGTCTCGAAACTCCGAGAAAAAATTTGATGACGAGCTGGCGTCATTAAGGGGTGAGTGCAAAAGACTTAAGGATGAAAACACTAAGCTCGAGATGATTTTCTCAAGTCGCAAAAGGAGCTTGAAGAGAAATCCAAAAAGTATGATGCAATGTGTGAGGAGATGGAGAAACTTAGGGGAAAAGATTCCCGTGAATCGGAGATCGGAGAGGCTTTTCTCAACTCATCAGTAGGCAAAAATCTTTTGCGAAGTACCGGAGAAAAAGCTATTGAAGGCTACCGAGAGTCCATAGCTTTTAGAGATGAAGTGATTCAGCGAGCGATCGTTATTCATGATGAAGTTGTAGTGGATTGTCGCAAAGAACTACGGAAAACACAATTAGTTCTGGAGGAAATTATTATGAAGATTTACCCTAAAATTCCGGAGCCTAGGACTGCGTCTGAAAGAGTTGAAGATGACTCAGACCCACACTTAGGAAATTTATTGGGAGGTCTGGGACGAGGAGATGATCGAAGCTTTGCGTTCGAACTTCTAGCTTGAATAACGACGAGGGGTGCGTGTCGAAGCTACATGGAGAGTACTCTTAGGAGCCGTGGAGCAGTTTAGTTTATTATTTTTTTCCACTTTTGGGCAATATTTTTTTATTTTCAATAAAGACTTTGAAGTCTTAGATTTTGTTTGCTCTTTTTGAGTGCGTAAGCAGTTGGTGGAGGAACAAAGGAAAAACAGTTATTTCCCCTTTTTTTCTATATATTCAATTTTGTCGGTTATCATATCTCTTTGTATTTTGAAGTTTCTATTGCATACTTGCTTGATGGATAAAATACTATCGCTTTAATATTGGAGTACTTGGGAGGGGATCAGTCTCCCAAGATTTTGTCTCATGGGGAATTCCTAAACCCACTTGGTGCGTGGTGAGGTATCCCGGGACTTATAATATTATCATGTCGTCCTGACCTCTTATAGCATCATAAATTCAAATGTCCCATGGGTCTGGCCAAACCTCTTATTGTTGGAAATTTTTTATGATTGCTAGGGTCTATGACGTTTATGTCTTAAGTAAGCGTTAGTATAGGAGATGAGATATGATATGCTTTTGACAAAGTAATCTGCTTGTATAACAAAATAATCAAATTAGTTGAAAACTGCATCACAAAAATGTAATAGACAAACATAAAGAAAATATGCCAATAACAAAAAAGGTAAATTTAGCCTAATGTTGGAGAGAGTTGCAATTTATGCATAAAACTTCTTCAGGTTGGCCACGTTCCAAGGTGTGGGAAGTATTCTTCCATCTGAATGTTGGAGGCGATATGTTTCCATCTTCACAATCTCAATTACTTTGTACGGGCCTTCTCATTTCGGATCTAGCTTGCCAACGGACTTCAAAATGTTAGACTTTCTCAATACAAGGTCTCCGACTTGAAAAGACCTTGGTTTGACTCTGCCATTGTATGCTTTTGTCATGCAAGCCCGATATCTTTCGGCTCGTGTCGAAGCTTCATCTCTTAGTTCATCCACTAAGTCCAATGACATTCGGAGTGCTTGGTCATTCCCAGATTCAGTATACTGTTTCACTCTCCATGATTGCTCTCCAATTTCGGCAGGAGCCACAGCTTCCGCTCCGTAGGCCAGGCTGAAAGGAGATTCTCCAGTTGAAGAGCGTGGAGTGGTTCGATATGCCCATAGAACACTTGGAAACTCATCCACCCATTTTCCCTTGGCATTGCCTAGGCGTGTTTTGAGGTGCTGTAAAATGGTTCGGTTGGTGACCTCGGTTTGCCCATTGGCTTGAGGATTCTCGACAGAAGTGAATAACTGCTTGATGGAAAGTCCTTTGCACCAATCTTTTATCTTCGCTCCAGAGAATTGAGTTCCATTGTCCGAAACTAAGGTTTGAGGAATGCCAAATCTGCATATTATATTCTTCCATAAAAAAATTATTATGTCTCTTTCAGATATTTTGGCCAATGGTTCAGCTTCGACCCATTTGGTGAAATAATCCACTGCAACTATCAGAAATTTTCTTTGTCCGATAGCAGGAGGAAAAGGACCTACCAAATCCATTCCCCATTGAGCAAACGGTAAAGGACTTTCTAGGGGCTGCAAGATTGTAGCCGGCTGGTGATGGAAGTTAGCATGCTCTTGACATGCGTGACAATGTTTCGCTAACTCGATAGCGTCTTGCTTCATCGTTGGCCAGAAGTATCCTTGGCGTAATGCTTTCTCTGCAAGAGCTCTGCCAGCTAAGTGATTTCCACATATTCCTTCATGAATTTCACGGAGCACATATTTTCCCTTAGCTAGCGTTAGACACTTTAGGTAAGGTAAAGAGAAACCTCTTTTGTACAGTTCTCCGTCAATGATCGTGAACCAGGCAGCTCTCACTCTAAGTTTTCGAGCTTCGACTTGGTTAGCAGGTAGGTTACCCCGCATCAAATAGTCGATTATTTCATCTTTCCAACTAGGTTCTTCGCTGTCAGCAAAAAAGATTGTAACATCACTTCCATCAGTTTTTTCCTTGTCATATGTTAGGAATGTAATTTTTCTATTATCAATGTTGGCCAAGGAGCTTGCTAACTTGGCGAGACGGTCCGCTGACTCATTCTCCATTCTAGGTATCTGCTTTATATCGTAGCTGTCTAAATGCGAGAGAAGCTCATTCACTTGGGTGAGGTATTCAAGCATTTTATCTTCCTTCGCTTCATAATTTCCATTAACCTGACTAACGATAAGTTGAGAGTCACTGTGTATCGTCAGTTTTTTTGCTCCGACCGACAAGACCAATTTAATTCCCATGATGAAAGCTTCATATTCTGCATCATTATTCGTTGTAGAGAATATAAATTTGATGGCATATTGAAATTTATCTCCCTGTGGGCTCTCCACAACTATACCTGCACCGCTTCATGTAGAGGTTGATGACCCGTCGACATAAACCATCCATGTTTGGGTGGAGCTTTCTTCTTGAGTTACTGTCATCTCTACTAGAAAATCAGCCAGAATTTTTGCTTTAATCGCTGGACGCGGGCGATATTCAATTCCATATTGGCTCAATTCGACAGCCCACTTAACCATTCTTCCTGATGCATCAGGACTCGAGATAATTTGTTTGAGAGGATGATTGGTGAGTACAATTATTGGATGAGACTGAAAGTAAGGACGTAGTTTTCTTGCTGCAGTTACCAAAGTCAGTGCCAGTTTCTCGATCTTTGTATATCTTAATTCTGCTCCGTGTAAAGTTCGGCTGATATAGTACACTGGTTTGTGCTCACGTCCTACTTCAGATACCAATACTGCACTTACCGCCTCCGCAGATATTGCTAGATAAATCAGCAGGGTGTCACCCTCCTTTGGTATTACCAACAATGGAGGAGATGTCAGATGTCTTTTCAACTCGTCAAATGCTTGCTGACATTCTTCTGATCAAAAACCTTTTCCACTCCTCATCAGTTTAAAGAATGGTAACCCCTTGTCTGCAGATCTTGAAATAAACCCGTTGAGGGCGGCCAAACATCCTATTAGTTCCTGGATGCCTTTCACACTTTTCGGAGGATTCATGTTCAAAATTGCTTTAATTTTTTCAGGGTTGGCCTCTATTCCTCGTTCTGACACCATGTAACCAAGGAATTTGCCTCCTCGTATGCCAAAAATGCATTTGTCCGGATTGAGTTTCATCCTGTATTTTCTGAGTATACTGAAGAATTCCCCAAGATCTTTCAAGTGATTAGATGCTTGGGTACTTTTGACGAGCATGTCGTCTATATAAACTTCCATGTTATGTCCGATCAAACGTTTGAACATGGTATTTACCAGATGTTGATAGGTAGCTCTAGCATTCTTCAGCCCAAACGGCATAACATCATAGCAATAAATCCCCCTATCGGTGATGAAACTTGCTTTTTCTTGGTCTTCTGGTGCTAGACCAATCTGATTGTATCCTTGATACGCATCAAGAAAAGTGAGCAGCTCGCATCCTGCTGTCGAATCGACTAACAAGTCAATTCGAGGGAGTGGAAACGTGTGACGCCTAGAATTTTCCAAAAATGTGAGTTTTATGCCTAAACCTATTTTAATATTTATAATTTTTAATTTTCGGAATTTAATTGCTTAGCTCGGTATTAAATTTTAAACTTTTATCTTATTTAATTATTTTAAATTTTCGGTGTCAGTCGCTTTTAAATTTAATTTTCCCGCGCTCTTGAGCTAATTCTTTTAAATTTCTGCGAGAAGTAGTATTTTAATTTCCGAGCTATCGAATTCGATCTTTTATATTTAATTGGATATTCTAGTGTGTATTTTTGGTGCGAATTAATTTAGAAATACTAATTATTTCCTTAGTTTAACACTTTAACCTTTAATTGATATTTTCACCTAGGTTGAGTATAACCCTAACACTTAAACCCACACACACGCACGCAATACACGCACTCACTCATCGCGCTTGAACCATTTCCGCCTCCCCTGTTCTTGAGCGAGTTCTCTGCCCCACGCATCTTCACAGGAGACCATCAATTTTTCCATCCTTTCCCTCCACAAAATCGTTCCTGAGCAAGCTAGAATGGTGGTTTGAGCTCGGGACCAGCGATTCTCTTCCATTTTTCCCCTCGCCTCACTCACGCCACAACTCCATTTTTCTGCTCAGGATTTTCAATTTATTGTTTAATCTAGCTAGGCAAGATTGTGGATTCGTTTCTCGCATGTTGTATTCGATTATTATGTGTTATAATCTATGGTTAGCTGCTGCCCTCCCCATTTTTGAAAATGCAAAGCTCATACGTGCCCTGCCTCTTTTTTCTTCACGGCTAATGTTGGGTTTTCTGGAAATTCTTGATTTTAGTTGATCTAATAATGTTCATAGGTTGAGATTGGATGATCTTAAAGATTTGAAATGCAATTGTAATCATGCTAGCATTTTCGATTTTTCCTGAATTCTATACTGTAATATTTCGTAAGTTTCTGTGTGCTGTGGATGGTGGATTGACTTGGTGATCTAGGAGCTACCACGGTTGATACGTAGTTCACGTGGTAGCAATAGAACGAGCAAGTTTGAATTGGGACTGAGGTGGGCAAGTTCAAAAGGGCCAGTGGTTAGGGGCAGTGGTTAGGGGCTGTCTCGGGTAGCTTGAAGCTGTGGTTAGGGGCCGTCTCGGTTAGTTTGAAGCTGGAAAGCAGCTAGGGAATTTTTGTGGCAGTTAAGGAGTTGCTGGAGGTGCCTAGAGGATTGACATTGATACTAGGATAGTGGTTCGAAGATCTTGGAACAAATCAACACATTTCTGGGTTGAGTTAGGACGTTGGCATTGGGTAGATTTTTGGGAGCATCCTTGCTGCCCGGAAGCGTGAGATTCCAACTGGGTTAAGGGCTGTATTCGATGAAGGCTCGGGGCTGGTGGATACCTTAAGTGCTATGGAAATTGATGTTTCGAGCGGAATTCGAATTGGTTGAGTTTTCCTTTAGCCTTAGGCCTTAAGTCTTAGGAAGAGCAGAATTTCAAAGGCAAAAAGCTTGCTGTCCGGGTTTGAGCATTTTAAACAGTGTTAAGATCAAAATTTGGGTAAAGGCTCGTGACTGGGAGTAGTTAAGAAGTTAGGATTTTGCTGTTTCGAGCGGAGTTTCTTTTGGCAAGAAGGGAGTGAGTGGTAAGCTTTTAGGGTGTATCGCTCCATTTACCTAAGTACTTTTAATCATCGATTAGATTCCCGCCCTTGGAACTCCCCTACATCACCATTCCAGTCATTCACCATCGAGTCCTTTGCATGTTCATTAAGTCATTATCTTCATAGACCTTACATCATCATGTGCATGCTAAGTCTTAAAATTCGATAAAGGAAAAGATACATTTTTGAACAAAGTGAGATAGTTGTGACTACATATTCATGTGTTCGTGTGGGGCTGAAAGACGTTTTGGCCTCCCTTACCAATTTATTATGGGTTTCCTTACCTTAGCATGTGTTCGTGTGGGGTCGGAGCTATTCTGGTCTCCCTTAACAATAGGGCAAGTACGGGTTGGGTTTCATCTCAACCTCCTTGAGGCATTGTGCACTATAGCCATGATCATGATCGCAATTACAGAGTCACAATTCATGGATCGGAGTTCACTCAAAAATTCATATGACCATGTTTAGTACATTTTATGCTATTTATTGAGTTATTTGACTTATTCTTGCACATGTCATTTTCATGCATTTATTCTTTATTCATGTTCATTACTTTTTAAGTTCAGGGGCACTAACGATTATTTTACTACGCACTATTTTGAATTCTGTGTGTGCTTGTAGTTATTTAGTACTCGTTATCCCCCCCCCCCCCCCCCCCCCCCATGATCTTGCTGGGTCTTTTAGACTCACCCCACTTCTTTCTTCCTTTTAGGTGAGGACGAGTATAAGTGGACTAAGGGGCAGGATTCCATGGGTGAGGTTCCCAGAGGTGCAGGCCTGTGACCGTGGCTCCATTTATTTTTCCGCTGTGTCATTTCTGTCTAAGAGTCTATAATAAATTTATACTTCTACTTTCTCGTTTTTATTGGTAGCAGGATGTGATTCCCTACTTAGGAACATTGTCTTTTATCGCTTTTGCTTGTGGTTGCCCCGGTGTGACACGTTAATGTCATGTTGCTAGTTTTGATACTTGTTGAATGTTGAGAGTCGTTATTTAAGATATTTTGACCTGCTGTCTGTGTTGTTGGTTGTTCTAAAAACAGACGGGTCATGCCGAAATTTTTAGAAATTTTTAATTATTTAGAAAATCCGCGTATTATTATTTTCTATTTATTTGAGTATTAGTAGCTAGTCGTCTCAGTTGGTATCAGAGCCTCGGTCTTGGTTGGGTCTGTGCCTACTACCGGTTGCCGAAACTCAAAGGGATCTCGCCTCAAAGTCTGTAAGATTTAAGTGCATTTAATTACTATTTGTTTAAGTTCATTTCCGCTTATCCTTTTAATTTTCGAGCTTGTAAAAGTTTAAAGAAAACCTTTTTCTAAGGCATGAAACTTGATTGTGGGAATTTGAACTTGCGTACAGATGGCCGCTCGTCGTGGACGTCCCCCACATCCACTGCCGCCACCTCCTCCTCCGCTACTTCCACCAGCTGGAGATGTTGGGACACAGGTGCTAGCGGGCTTAGCCCATATCCTAGAGCAACATGTGGACGCTCCGAGGCCTGGACTTGGGACTGTTTATGAGCAGTTCAGGAAGATGAATCCGAAGGACTTTGCTGGCACCACTGATCCACTGGTAGCGGAGGGATGGATCCGTTCACTTGAGGTGATCTTCCATTATATGTAGTTGGGAGATCCGGATCGAGTCCGTTGTGCTGTCTTTCATCTCCAGGATGATGCTGCCCTCTGGTGGGAGGGAGTGGAGAAGACAGTAGACACAACTACCCTGCCTTGGGCTGAGTTTAGGAGACTCTTCTTTGAGAAGTATTTCACTGCTGATGTGAGAGCCCGTTTGAAGACGGAGTTTTTGAGTCTGCGACAGGGAGACTTATCGGTGGCTGAGTTTGTGGTGAAATTTGAGCGAGGTTGCCACTTTGTGCCTTTGATTGGGGACGATAAGGCGGAGAAGCTCCAGCACTTCATTGTTGGGTTACGACCCACTATCCGACAAGATGTGCTCATGGCAGAGCCAGCTGACTATGCATCGGCGCTCAGACGAGCTTTGAGGTCGGAGCAGACTCTGAAGGACATCATTGCTGAGGCGCAGAGTAAGAGGCCACTCCCATCTCATGGTCCGCAGCAGCACCACAGGAAGAGGCCGTTTACTGGGTCGCAGCGTCAGCAGGGGCACTTCAAACCTCAGGGGCATCTAGCCCATAGGCCCCAGGGGCATCATGTTCAGCGACCCCAGGGTCAGCTTGTAAGAGTGGGTGCCCAGTGAGCCAACTGTGTGGCTATGGGCTTTGTTGACTCTTTGTATAAACAATCTTTTGTTTAATATTATTTACACTTTTATGGCAATGACTTTATATTACTTCATATTGTTATATTGTGATATACTATTGTTGTTTTGATAAAGACCTTGAATATACTATAGTGTATGTAAGATGTGGTAGAACATGGAGATGTCTATCATGAAATACATCTTATAGTCACTGTATATTCTAAAACCGTTCCTAGTCAATTGAGCCGTCCGATAATAAGGATAAGGATCGCTCGAGTTTGAGACTAGCATTTGCGATGCGGAGTACCACGTTTCATTGGTAGGGAACATGGAGATGTTCGAAGCATGCAAATGGATATTCATAGGATGAATAGTCGAACTACCCTATCCGGACTTTCCAAGTGGTTATCACTTATCGAGTGGATAAAGTCCGCGGTTTTGGTTGTACACCATTAGTCCTTACGACTTGAAACATCATGGAGACTCTATATGCTAGTACTGTGCTTTGACTCGTTTACCGACTCTGAGGGGGTCATCAGGTGTCGAGATTGGGTACAGTTACGACACATATAGGAGTCAATGCATTGTTGTCAAGGATTCACCACATACTTGCGAGTGTGGATATCCTATGCGATCTGAGGAGATATTAGTGTGACAAATCTCTGGCCAGAGTACTTGATGTGATTTAAGAAATGGTTTCTTAGTAGCACATGCGATGTCACTAATTTGATCTTCAAGATGCATTGCATAGTTATCGAATCTTGAGCGACTCTCGATATACCAATGGTTGTTGATTCGATCGGGATATATGGATGAAGGGACCGTACTGTACGCTAACCAAAATCTACTGGTTCTTGTAGGCACTATCAGTGATACCTAGGGAATCATGGGGCGATGTTGCTAGGCGCTTTACCATGATTCGTTGGGCAAGTCGGAAAGTGTTGTTCCGAGTCACAAGGAGTTGTGAGCCCACGGCTAGCTGTATCCCTGAACCATTGAGGGTCACACAGTGTAATGGAGTTTTAATCCCCGTTGAGATAGTTAAATTTAAAGAGTTAAATTTAATGAACTAAGGAGTTGGACTTCTTAAATAAGAGTAAGGGAGTAGGATTTCCTAAAATGACATAGGGATGGACATTTTTGGAAACCACTGAATTCGGATTCAGGAAAATTTATTTTGACTTTAAAACGTGCAGAAATGGTTTCTGTGCACATTGGTGAAATCGTTTCATCAATCGGAGTCACGATGAATTTTATATTAATTTCTGAACGAGTGGGCTTTGCTTGTCGGGCCCCAGCTTATGATTAATGGGCCCTAAGGTGTTAGTGGCCTGCATTATAAATAAGTTATTTCAGTACAGAAATTACACACAACAGGTCATAATTTTTGAGACAGAGCAAAAATCGAACCCTAGCCTCTCTCTCAACAAATCGGCCGAACCCTCCCCCTCTGCCCGAGAAAATTCCGGTCTGTGATTTTGAATCGCATTAAGGAATAACGAATCAAATTCGTGTATTCTCTTCGCAGAAAACTTCTGATAGATTTTCTAGTGCAATCTATCAGAGGGATTAAACCTCTGTTCGTGGACCTGATTGAAGGCGTTCATCGGTTCCAGGGAGAGACAACAAGAGCAGAATTGTTCTGTTGGTGTCCATTAATCTCGTTGCGAGATTTGAGGTAAAATTTATTTAATTGTTATTTAAATTTTACACACACGTAATTCAATCGATGAACGGTTGATACCCATACCATGGAAACGTTCCATGAAAAATTTTTAAACTTCCGCTGCACCGGGTATCAATCGTAATTGGTCTGGGAACTCGCCAGTTTTCCAACAGTGGTATCAGAGCCAGGTTGCTCAGATCAATCGATTGAATTAATCAATTGTACAAAATTTTTGAGTCTCGGTTTTTGAAACAAAATAAATATTTTTAATAAAAATTTTTTTTTTTTTCCGGGGGCGAAACCCGGGCAGCGATTGGATCGCTGCCCGGAAGGGGCAGCGATGGTCGCTGCCCCCAGGGGCGGCGCACGGCGCCGCCCAAAGGGGGCGCACGGCGCCGCCCAGGGCGGCGACCGTCGCCGCCCAGGGCGGCGCACGGCGCTGCCCAGGGCAGCGCTGTGCGCTGCGCAGGGCAGCGCCAGGCGCCGCCAGGGCAGCAAGCGTTGCTGCCCTAAGGGGGCAGCCGGGCTGCCCCGGCCCGCGCCCCGGGTGCGGGCCAACCCGGGAGTGTCCCGGGTGGCCCGCGGGAAAAATTAATATTTTATTAAAAATTAATTTTAATATGTTAAAATTTTATTTTTGGTCCGGTCAAAAATTGTTTTTGATTGGTTCACGAGATTTCGGATCGAATTGTTCGAGTCCGTAAATTTTAAAATTGATTTTGGATAAATTTGAATTTTTGGAAAATTTTAATATTTTATCCGTAAATTGAATTTTGAAATCAATTATTTTGGTACAATTGATGATAAGATATGATCTTATGATATATTGAGTAAAATATGATTTTATTTGTAAAATTGGATTTTATAGATAAAATATGATTTTATTTGATATGGAGATAAAATATGATTTTATATGTGAAATGTGATTTTATATATAAAATATGATTTTATCTTGTTTAAATTTAAAATTGCCACAGCATGTTATCCAATAAATTAATTTTGAATTAAATGTTATTGGATAAGGATGATCGATTGCCATGACCAATTTTGTAGGTGTATGTTAGGAATTTACATTTTGTCTTTATTGTTGTTGGTTTTATTAATGGGCCTGGTTTATGGCCCGATATGAATGTCATATGTAATAAAAGTGGGCTTGGTTTATAGCCCGTTCCCACCCCCTAAAAATGTATCCCCTACTTGTCATTGTTATTTATTGTAAATACATTAGATTTAGTGGGAGATCAAGATTTGAAGATGGTGGGCCCAGCAGACAATGAAGACTGAAGAAATGTAAATTGGAAGCATATGTAATAGGATTGCATTTGCATACTGCATATTACCTAGGATTGGACTAAGACCCGTGATTGGCAACCACGGGTCAATTAGAAATGGAATCGATCATCCTATATAATATGTGATATTATGATTGTATGCATGTTTAGACATAAATTGCGTGAATCCGGCAATGCATGCAATAAATTAAATATGATGAGACAAATATTTTTATAAATAAAATCCCTCATTTTAAATATGATTTAAAATTTATATCAAGATAAATAAAGGAAATTTAAATATTGTTTAAATGTTCCTACCTTCCATCAACGGTCAATGTATGTGATGCTACCCGCGGATACGGTCCGGCTCATATTATTGGGGGGGCCCGTCCGTCGGAAAGCTGTACATTGGATCGACAAATGTTGTAAGTTGGGTGGAACTCCCATGGGATCGGCTCATATTATTGGGGATCCACATGGCGACCGTCCATCACAACTTAATATTGATGGGTCATCTTGACATGTCACTTTAAACGGCGTCATATTATTGGGCCCTTATTGGACATGAGGTAAACACATGGGGGTTGCTTTGGAAGCAATTGGGCTCTACCTTTTGAGAATTATGGTTGGCTGATATTATTCGGGACCATAAGTTTGTCAATTGGACTCCATGTTCTCACTAAGGAAAAAGTTTCCCGTTTTCACTAGAGGGTGGTGAAATCGTTAAAATAGTGGGAGTGAGATTCATAAAATTAAATTCGCCTATTTTATGTCTTAGTAAATTGTTAAACAATCATTGATATATGTCTGTTTTCCTTTTCAGTATTTCATACAATGAATTCGCGAAATCCTTTATTCTCGATCCTCGAACAAAACAAGCTGACTGGCGCCAACTATACGGAATGGTTCCGGAAGTTGAAGATTGTCTTAACTTCGGAGAAAATGCTCTACGTGTTAGAGAAAGCACCTCCGAAGGAAGCACCAGCTGACATAAGTCCGGAGGAATTGGCCAAACTTGATGCATGGTGTGACCATGACATCAAGACCAAATGCTATATGCAAGCCTCG